>NC_050460.1:3484495-3754495 GCF_903995425.1 Onychomys torridus | reverse complement strand
GCCTTCTCTGCAAAAAATTGTATTGGACACCTAGGAAGCCAGCTGATTCCTGTTCGGATGGCCTTGGAAATAAAAAAGCAGTGTGTCATGGGGTCTGTGTGAACACTCATGGCTTCCCTCTCCTGATTAGGATTCAGTAAAAGAAGTGTGTGTATCTCCCTCTTTTCTGAAGTGAGCATTGGGTGCTTCTGCAGACACAAGCCAGAAAACCAGCTCTGGAGGGATGAGTATTTTCATAACTCTCCAGGTTCTTGGAGAGAGGGACTGCAGCAAATCAGTTTAAATTAGTATGGCATCACGGATCAGTACCTCCCAGAAATTAAGTCAGCACTAGAAATGAAGCCCAGAATAAGTTAAATATGCATTTCAAACGAAGTGCTCAGGTTGCTGTCCTGAAGAGGTGCCTTATGGGTAATGCCATTGAGTAACCTGAACCTGCAGCACTAAAGGCTGGTGGGGGACATGTTCACTTTGATATTTGAAAGTTTACTGGACTGCACTCAAAACTCTTGGCAAGGTTAGTGCCGATCTCTCTTTGTGCTTGCAAAGTCCTTTCACAATAATTTCAGTCAGGCGTTGTGTGGATTGCAGATCTGCTCTGCCATTGATGAGCTATTCCTCGGGACCAGCCAAGCTCAGCACTTTCACATTTCCCGACATTCTTCAGGGAGTCAGGGATGGAGTCAGGGTGACCCCTGACCTCAGAGGTGAAAGATCCAGGCAGGTGATGTCAGGGATCCTTTCTCACAGGGAAATGGGCTCCTTCCACACTGAGATAAAAATGGGCAAGGTGCTGTGAGTCATGCCTCTCAATGCTGTAAAGATATCTGTCAGAAGCAACTTAGATTTTATTTTGTCTCTCCATTCAAGGAATTCAGTCCATCATGGTGCACAGGCACAGAACAGGTAGCTCCATATCCCACCTGTCAGCTCCCAAACAACCACACAGAGACTTCTTACTGTGAAAGCTTGGCTGATAGCTTGGGCTTGTTACTAACTAGCTCTTACAATTCAAGTTAACCCACTTTTATTAATTTACTTTCTGCCTCATGGCTTTATCACCTTTGCTCTGTACTGCCCATGCTGCTTCCTCTCTGTCTGGCTGGTGACTCTCCGCATCTCCGCCCTTCTTCTTCCCAGCATCCTCTCTGCCCCCAAAATCTTGCCTAGCTATTGGCTATCCATCTATTTTATTAAACCAATCCAAGTGATAATCTTCACAGTGTACAAAGAGACCTATGGCTGGGTCACCTCACTGCCCTACAGCAGGAAGCAACACAGGGAACATTGGCTGACTCTGTTTTCTTCTTTTATTCAGTCTCAGGCTCCAGATCACAGACGGTGAGGTCCACATTCAGGGTGGATCTTTCCTCCTCAGTTGATCCTCTCTGGAAACACCCTCTCAGGTCCAGAGGTGTGTCTCTTAGGTAATTCTACACCCAGTCTTGTTGACAATGAAGATAACCACCACAGGTGCCTTGCTCATCACAGGTGTGTTTAAAACTCTCAGAACACAAGCTTTTTATAGTCTCAAGTTAGCAGCCCTCACTCTAAGGGTTTTTGTGTGTTCTGCAATCAGGAACATGCAGTGTGAGGTCTGTGAGGCCTAACACTGAATCCAGGCTCTGCCAGTTGTCCTATGGCTGAATGCCTGTGGGGGAGTTGAGTCCTGCCTTTCAGGTCTTTGCCTGGTACTGGCTGAGCTTACGAGGAGGCTACAAGCAGACAGGTTGGGCTGTGCCTGAGTACTGTTGTAGACTGCCTCCCCTCTCCCACTCATCCTGGACAGAATCTAGGTTCTGTGGGCACTGGCCTGTGCTAAATATTTATTATTTATGGAATTAAATTTAAAGACACCACTAACAAAATGCCAAATAGTATTATAGTTAGCCTTTCTAGCCATATGTAGGAAGTGGTGCTATTTCTTTTTTAAAAAAATTATTTATTTTATGTGCATTGGTGGTGGTGTCTGCAGGCCTGTCTGTATAAGGGTGTAGGATCTCCTGGAGCTAAAGCTACAGATAGTTGTGAGTTGCCATGTGGATGCTGGAAATTGAACCCAGGTCCTATGGAAGGGCAGCCAGTGCTCTTAATCGCTGAGTCATACCCCCCAACCCCAGAAGTAGCTCTGTTTCTAATGGGCTTTGATATGAGGAATTCCACGGGCAAGAGGAAAGTTAATTGGCATGGAGTCTTCCACAGCCATCCCGAGTTATACAGAAAATCCACGTTCTCTAGGGATGTGGGTCTATAATGGTTAAGGAGAACTCTACCAAAATGTCAAGGGTGCCTTCTCTACACTGTGGCATCATGGGTAATGAACGCTTTTCTATGTCCTGTCAGCTTTCTGTGTCTAGCATGGACACATGTTGCGTTTAAAAAAGCACTTTCTGAAGTCTTTCTCAAATGAAAAGGTTATTGATTGTTCTGATTCTTTGTCGAGTTGGCCAGTTTCCTCTTCATGCTTTACAGTCTCTGCAGACGTGACAGCTCAGTCAACTGGGCAGGAAAGGGAAAAAGCAAAGCCCAGTGGTCACGGAGAAGTAAGAGGCGGGCCTCCCTTTCCACAGCAGCCGCGGAGGCACGTGATGCTTGTGGCAACATCTGTGGTCACATAGCTACAAGTGAAAAAATATTCCAACAGAGCTGGCAAAGCTGGAGGCATGACCCAACCTAGTGTTGGTGCAACTCAGCAGGGGAGGCTACTCCAGGGCGCTGCTCTGGTAAGAGAGAGACTAGGAGGGGCCCATCTGCCCTGCTGTGTGCGGATCCTGAGGACTGACCAGACTGGCATCGCGCGTGGGTGAGCGCTGTCTGTAACTGCCTCCCCTGCAGGGTGTGCACTGAGAGCCAGCACAGGGAGCCAGGGGAAGGGGGCGGGGGCTCTGTGGGGACTGAGACCAAGCAAGAGACTGGGCCCTACAGGAAGCACCCAGCTTTTGATGAAGTGGCTGTGCAAGCAGCAGAAGCCTACTCTGGCTTGCTGGGACTTTCCTACGTGGTTCTGCCATGAGGTGGCTCAAAGCACCCCATTCCTTGGACATGAAGACCAAAGTCAGTGTGTCTCGAGAAGTTCGTTATTCTCCCATCTAGTTGTGCAGCGGCAGCAGTGGGGTGGGGCTTGAGGAATGATAGACAGGGAAAAGGGGGCGGGGCACTCTGCAGACTGCATTCTCCTTTCTCTCCTAGGTCTACTGGCCTACATGAGTCTGTATCCCACAGGCACCAGGGAGGATGCAGACAACCAGCAACCTATTTTAGTCTTTGGAGTGCTGTAGGAGTTACAGACCCGGCCCTGATGTTGCCCCTTGTGAAAGAGCCTCACCTAGGCTCAGGGAAGCGACGGTGCCTAGCTCTCTCCCATGCCAGAGCTGCTGACTGCATAGGCCTGCTAGTCACCCAGAATGACCCAAAGAACGTGCAAGCCTGAGTCAGTGGTCTAAGTGGGCCTGAGAATCTGTGTTCCTTCAAGCTCCCAGGGGAAGCTAAGGCTCACCTTGCAAGTAGTGGAGTCATTTCCAAGCAATCTAAGAGGAAGGTAGCAAGTAGAAAGTGAGGAAGCAAAGTCTGAGAGAGGGGGCAGGACGGATCACTGTGTGACCCTGTGAGTGTGGAAGGCTGAATCTTAAGGGAAGATGTGTATGGTTGGTCACCTGTAGCCAATTGTACTGGATTTGCCCCCTTTACCCGCCCCACCCCCCTTCCTTCCTCTTCTGAGATAGTCTTTCTATTTAGCCCAGACTAGCTTCAGCTTCCTGGATGCTATAGTCTTGTGTTGTGACACACAGCCTGTCACTTGATTCTCTGAAGGGGATTAGCAGCTTACCTTATTCCTTGAGACTTAGCCTATTACTCACCTGAGAGATCCTTGTGGCTTTCATTTCTTTAGTCAATTTTCCCCATCATGTAGATGATGAAGTCACCAGGGCAAACCAGGAAGCAAATGGCTAACTGGGGTGCCTATTGGCATGGCCTCTGGGCCCACTTCTCCAGCCCATGGGCTTGGCTTCTTTTCCCCAGTTTCTGTTTCCTATATAGCCCTGCCATTTTAGCTACACATTCTCCTGGTTCTCTCTCTGTCTCTGTCTGTCTGTCTGTCTGTCTGTCTCCCCCCTGCCCCTGCTCTTCTTGGTCCACTTGCTCTCTCCTCTCCTCCTCCCCTCCTCTCATGGCCTGGTTCAGTCTTGACCCTTGCAGAGGCCTCTGGCTGTCCTCTCCCTCAATCTACAGTAAAAAAAAAACCCTTGTCCTCACTCACCCGTTTGGAGCGATCACATCCTCATTTCCATTCAGTATAGCAGCCAGCTGTCCGTGCAAAAACAGCTCTCAACCAAGAGAGGAAGAGAGTTCAGTCTAGAGCAAGCATGTGAGTGACCATGGCCTGGGAACGCAGACTTCAAGTTTGGTTTTTATAATCTTCTTAGAATGTAGTTTAATCGTTCTATTATTATTATTGTTATGAAATTTAGAAAGCCATTTTAATGAGTTAATTTCAGCTGGAAGCACAGGAGGCTGTATTTAAAGCACAGAAGAAAATGGTTTCTTAGATATCTAACAGGCAAAATACAGGTCAAATACATGAGTAGCTTTTGTTAGAAAAAAAGAGTATTTGTAGTGGATAGCCATCCCAGCATTAGCCTGGAAGTTCCAACCCCCATTGAGGCTTCGGTAATGGTCACACCCACAAGGCGGGGTGGAGGAGGAAGCAGAAGACCCAAGATAGAGAGGAGAGGCGGCGCTCTCTTGGTTCGGGGACCCTGGATGCAGGAAGTAGACTGAGCAGAGTTCTCCAGAGAACACCGCCAGACTATGCCATACCTTTGCCAGACCCTACAACCTATCCCTTCATTTGTAAGTTACCCCACAAAATAAACCTCCCTTTTAACTACGTGGAGTGGCCTTAATAATTTCACCAATATCTATTACTTTTCATTCCAGTTTACGAGGCATCTGAAACAGGATAAAGTTTGATGTTTATGACTTTACTTCTTCTGAGTCCCCTGTTTATCTAAAGTCTGTTTGTCATCTAGCACGTGTTTTATGTGCACGAGTGTTTGCTTGCATGTATGTCTGTGCACCGTGTGTGTGAAGGTGTCGGCAGTGGCCTGGAGTGGAGTCAGATCCGCTAGAATTGGAGTTACAGGTGCTTGTGAGCTACCATGTAGGTGCTGGGATGTGAACCCAGCTCCTCTGGAAAAACAGCCAGTGCTCTTAACTGCTGAGCCATCTCTCCAGTCCCTATTTTGTCTTTTTTTTTTAAACTAAAAATAATTATTGTCCTAAAAATGTCACTAGGATGTAACACATTGAGATTAAACTTAAACTTTAAGATGTCTTAGTAAGCCTTTGAAGTAGAATTTAAAATGACAACTAAAAAAATGTTTAGAGTTGTCTTTTACATAGTTGCAGCTAAGATATGGATCTTGAAAAATCTGTTTGTTCATTTCTTTGTTTTTAAAGAGGCAGTAGAGGCAAAAATTCCTTAAAATCCTTTGTGTTTACATTCCTCTGTACCCTCACATACAAATGAAACAGCTAAAAGCAAAGACACAATTTATCCTCTTAATTCTTGGAACAAACAGTTTAGTATCTCAGAGGGCAATTAGCCAGTAGGAAAAATTATATCCTGACATAAGAGCAATTGCCTCTTAAAATTAATTTGTGTCCTCAAGCAATAGGGAGCGTGCTGTAGAGCCAGACACAAATCAAGGAGAAAGCATTTTGACTAGAACTGTGTGATTATGGCCTTAAAAAACTGTAGAGAATTTAAATTTAAAAACTCATGCTAATTGTCTCAAAGAAAGACCTAGGACATTATTTCCTCCATCCAGCTTTTCCTCCGTGGTCACATGGCTCACGGTTGGAATCTTTGCCCTCTGCTATTATTTTACCCCTTTAATTGGACAAGTTAGCTGTTTGTTAGGGACTTCTTTCTTTTTTCTTTTAATTGTGCAAATGACCTTATTTATTTTAAACATGGTATATTTGAAAGACAAGGCAAGATCAAAGACACTAAAATATCTTTTAAAATACACTATCTTAGGATTTCTAGTGCTGTGAAGAGACATCATGACCACAGCAACTCTTATAAAGGGAACATTTAATTGGGGCTGGCTTACAGTTTCAGAGGTTTTGTCCATTATTGCCATGATGGGAAGGAAACATGTTGGCATGCAGGCAGACTTGGTGCTAGAGAGGAGATGAGAGGTCTACATCTGGATCCAGAGGCAGCAGGAGGAGATTGTGAGCCACTAGACCTGGTATGACCTTCTGAGACCTCAAAGCTCACCCGCCACCCGGTGATGCACTTCCTCCAGCAAGGCCGTACCTCCCAATAGTGTCACTCCCTATGGGCCTATGGGGCCATTTTCATTCAAACTACCAATGCTGTTTGGGCTGGTAAGAGTCTAGGTGGCTTGCTATACCTGTGCTATCTCATGGAAGCCACAGGGCACATCAGTCTTTTGTTTTGTTTTATGCTATAGTGAAGAAGAGAAAATAAAAACAAAAGCAAAATAAAACATACAGTCAAGTTTAAGGATGCTAAACTAAGCAACAAAACAGCTTTAAAAAATTTAGGGATGTTTTACTTATTTATTTATTTATTTATTTATTTATTTAGTTAGTTAGTTAGTTAGTTAGTTAGTTTAGTTTAACTATAAGCCAAATGAAAGCCGGTCCAATTTAACAACTTGAGTCTACATTATCACTTACTTACATGCCAGTTTGTACCAAGCCAATTGTGTAAAAACATAGGTACAGGGAGACAGACAGTGCATATAATACATGTTCATACGCAGGATAGACTCTTCTAAGATAAGATTGTGAATGTTATTGTTTTGGGAGGATTATAACTCCTATAATCTTCACTGTGAAAAGGAAACAACACAAATATCTTAAGTAAATAAATAAACAAACAAACAAATAAATACTGTTGTTTTAAGAAATATAAGTGGTGCTGTTACTGTGAAAAGGTCACGAGACATGACAAAACCCAGTATCAGAGCTTTATTGGGGTGGGGAGGGAGACACATGCAGAAAGAGAGGGATAGTGGGGGAAGAGAGAACAGAGAGGAGGAGGAGGAGGAGGAGGAGGAGGAGGAGGAGGAGGAGGAGGAGGAGGAGGCTGTGTCTGGCTTTTTAAGGATTCCCCTGCACATGCGCAGGTGGGCTTACAGAGCTACACCGTGCGTGCGCTGATTGCATGACTTCGCGCATTTGCACCACCACGCAGCGCACTGATGACATAAGACCACTTGCTTAGCTACTGAACCGCGCGTGTTCAGTCATGCAGCTGGAGGAGCGGCAGAATCCTAACATTCATTAATTTAATACATTCATTAATTTAATAAGGAACCTTACATTTAGTAGTTTTATAGCAAAACTATTTTGAAAAAGAAATCATATGATTTTATGATACCCATTACTATTAAATGAAATAAAAATTTAAAGTGTGTGTGTTTGTGTGTGTGTGTGTGTGTGTGTGTGTGTGTTTAGAGCCTGTTTTGGAAAGAAATCCTTACCAAAAATCTATGAATATTTAGATTTTACAGCTTAATGGAATATTTACCGTATAACTCTAATGAGTGTTGTTTTATATAAACAATTAACATTTTAAGGTTTCATAAAACCTTAATAGGTTTGAAGATGTTTAGAACACTGAAGTTTATAAGGTAATATGTATTTTTCAGGCTTTTTAATACATAATCATAATACTAAAATTTGTAAATCTGCATGCAGGTTTAATTGGGCATGCAAAATAAAAATTATAATTATAATTTAATATAAAACGAAAGTGAATTTAATAAAAATTGAAGTGGCCACAGCTTGTTAAAATTTTTTGACACAAACAACATATAAAAACAACCAAAAAATATATGAAAACAATTACTACAGGCACATAAAACACAATTACATGAAATCTAGGTATGCCCACCTACAGAAAAAGGTAAAGATCTCCATCTCTTTAAAATGTGAGAAAGGGTTAGAAACACAAAAAGTAAAGTTTGTCCTATAGACAGACATAGGTAATCTGTGTGTAGGGGTGTGTGTCTGTCTCTCTGTCTCTGTCTCTCTCTGCATCTCTCAGTGTATCTCTTTCTCTCTCTGTCTCTGTCTCTCTGTGTCTCTGTGTATGTGTCTGTCTGTCTCTCTGTCTCTTTCCCTGTGTGTGTGTCTCTGTCAGTGTGTCACTGTCTCTCCCAAAAGCTGAGGGGGAATGGTTTTCCATTGTGTCTCTGGCAGCTTTCCTGGAGGTAAGAGATGGGCTTGGGACAGATATGTGACGGGTGTGGATGGGCTTAGAAGATGTCTATATTTGCGTCAGTGGCACTCAAACATATAGCAGGTCTCAGATCAGAAAAACCAGAGGCAAAGCTCCAAAGTAACGTGTAATCATGTTCAACAGGGTAAGTCTCCAACCAGCAGCCAGGGGACTCAGCAACCATGCTTAAAGGTGGGTCTCAGCATAATCCCCAGGAAGGTGGGCAGTAAGGGGGCCAAGACATGTTTGGCCATCAGGGCAGCCTGAGGAGCATCCTAAACTTTAGGGACCTCACCAGGCCAAAATGAGATTCATGGCTTAAGGCTGAAAGGAATTTTAGGACTAGTTTGTAACAAAGACATTTTTATGAAAACATGAGAGTTCAAAGAAGGAAAAGTCATTCAAAGAAAAATAGGAGACAGAACCAAGTGTGAGCATAGCTTCCCGAGGGAAAGCAACCTTTACAAATGGGAATTTTTACTATCTCAAATAAGGCTATGGTCTTTTTCTTTGATAGAGAATTTTCTGATAATAGATAAGGAATATGGAGGCAAGGTCAGAAGAAGTGTTAATCCTACTGATGGAGAATAAAACCACTACCAGTTTAAAGCCAAATTTGAAGCAAGATTTAATTAAATACTGGCCAGGTGAATGGGCTCTGGCCAGGTCCATACCCAGGTTCCCAGGAAATGGCCCAGAATCAAGTATGGCAAGGACTTAAGAAGGAAAATCCACAATTCATTGCATTTCCCATCAGATCCAGTCAGGGGCAAGCATACATCCTGACGTACTTCCTGCCTGTGAACCTCCTGCCCACGTGTGATCAAGCACATTGGTGCAGATGGGTCACACAAACTTGTTTAGGGGCATGAAAACATGGGGCTTGTTATCTTCCATAAATAATAACCTCCAGCATTTCAGGAACCATCTATTCTTGGGCAAGGGGCTTGGAGATCAGATACATTTTTGTTTCATGGATCTCTAAAGCACATTAATTAAAACTAAAATGTGACTTTGGCTCTCATAGAAGATAAGAACCAGACTTATTTTTAGAATTTATCTTTAGATTTAATATAAACTCTAAAATTTTTTAAATTAATTTTTAATATCTCATTTTAACTCACATGCAAGTGTTAGGGCTCTTAATTATTGGTAATATAATTATAAATCATATTATTTTGTTATAGATTGATTAACATTTTTATATTTTAATTAAAAGTAGGCTGCTTATTTGTGATTTCTTTTATTTTAATTAATACCAGATGGTCTAGAATCAATGGGTCCATGAAGGTACCTCCCTTTCATTCAGGTGGAGAGTGGATTATTCTCAGAGTCCCAGATTCTGAAACCAAATACACCTCAATCACAAACACACCTCTCAACTCAAAGAGAGTAAGAGATTATTTCTGAGCTTAAATGTGGTAAGCCTGGCCTGGCAACACAGATTTAGGTCTCCCCGTACAGTGTTCCAACATGAAAGCACTTTCATGGAGTTTTTGTGGTAACAGAACAAAGAAATTAATAAATCAAGGCATTTTAAAAATATATGGGTGAAATATCAGAGAAATCTATTACAGCGAGATGGGGGAATCTTCACTGGACCTCATTTTCTATTTGATAGCATTCTTCACATTGGTGGAGAATAGGGTTTTATTAAGTTAATATATTCCAAAGGGTTTTTTGTTGTTGATGATGTTTTTTTTTTTTTTTTAAACTTGTTTATCAGGATGTTCTGACTAATACAGAGGTAGGCAAAGAGAGCTCTTGAGGGACTAAAGATAGCCTAAGAGAAATTATAGTTAGATTTTTTGCAACATTCCAAACTCACCACAGTCATTGAAGTTTTAGTCAATCTTTATAGACAGTTTCTTTCCACAGTCAACATGACTGACTTTTCTGAATCCTAGGCAGTGGTTCATGAGAGAGGTTGTTGTTTTTGGTCCCACAGCTAGCATGGTTCCCGATTTACATAGCATTCAAGCTTACTGTATATTGACTGAAATGAATGAACATGGATATGAATACCGTAGACTGGGCTCAACAGAAGAGGCTTATAGTGCAGACACTCGAGTTGGAGAGCCTGGGTGTTAGCTGCATTAAGGTAGACATCCCCTCTAACTTCTTTGTGTTTCAATTTCCTCTTCTATCGTATTGTGATGAGAAAATAAGATACTTGCCTCAAAAGATTGTTGTATACATTTGTTCTATAGCACTACCCTCCAAGCCAAGCAGTACCCCATCTTCATCAGAGCAGCAGTCCCTGCCTGTATGGTACCATCAGGAGCAGTCCTTTGGCCTGTTGATGTTTCCCAGAGAGGATGGCATTTGGGAGGCACTAGAGCAGAGCTGTAACACTTCCATTGGGGAAGCCTTCCCTTTCAGAGCTGTAACACAAACACGTTTAGTTATAAGCCCTACCTTTGCCACATAGTCCAGTCCTTACCAAATAGTGACATGTTGACTTCAGCCCTTCACAAAAATAAGATTTACTGAATGTCCATAGAGTGTGTGAGAAAACCCCAGTGAAGTGGCCTGTGACCAGCATGAGTTTGATGAAGGAGGTGATGCTTGACTTGGATCTGACATGGTGGAAGGTACCAACTGAGTGGAGACAGGAGGTAGAAATGGCTGGAATGCTGGAATGCTGGGAGTAGGAAAGAGGAATTCCCAACAAATTGGTCAGGATCTACTAGCCATCTTTGTAGGGTCCCATTCTACAACTGTGAGAAGAGTCCAGTAAGTACTCATCAAGACATGAGGAAGGTCAATTAAAGGGGAAGGGTAAAGGAAAGACAAGAGACAATCCCATCAGGTTAGGGCTACTTAGACAGGGATGTAAATAAAGATGGCTCACTTACTTAGAATGTTTGGGATTCACAACTACCTGTTGATTTGGAATTTTGGAGATGGTCGTTCCAAATGATATCATTGAGTCCCATCATGCACCTCCCCAGGTCACGTCCAATGCCATTTGGTACATAAGAATCTATTTGGCTTCATCACAGGCCATTTCAAGCCAACGATAGAGTTGATCAGGCCTTGCTCTCTGCTCCACATCCTCTGGTTTTGTCCCAGGTATGGGAAAGTGCCCACCTATCTAACAGCTCTTCTATAATCAACAGCAAAGGCCTGCTCAGGTCTGCACCTGTGCTTGCTAGGTTTCGTCAACGTGGCACAAGCCAGAGTCATCTGGGAAGAGGGAACCTCAAGTGAGGAACTGCCTCCATCAGACTGGACTGTGGACATGTCTGTGGGGGCATTTTCCTGGCTGACGATTGGCATGAGAGGGACCAGCTCACTGTGGTGCCACCCCTGGGGAGGTGGTCCTGGGTGATAAAGAAAGGAAACTGAGAATCCACGAAGAGCAAGCTAGTAAGCAATGCTCCTCTACTGCCTCTGCATCAATTCCTGCCTTCAGGTGTCTGCCTTGAGTTCCAGCCAGAGTTTCCCCAGAGGACAGACCTGTGAGCCAAATAAACACTTTGCTCCCTCAGTGGGTTTTGGTCAGTGTTTTCTCATAGTAACAGGAAAGCAAAGTAGGACAAAGACTGTCCTTTAAATTTTTTGAGGAAAAAAGAAGTAATTATTTGTTTTACAATAAAAATACTTAGATAACAATTCATTATTTTTGTGAAGAGATATGAACACCTAAAAAATATACCTGTCTGAAAAATAGGGGCACAAATACCTACCTCACAAAGTGCTGAGGATTAAGTGTGGTTCAGGCAATCTACCTGTAATGCTGACATAACCATTATGTCCAACCAGACTATCCAAGAAGTTGTGAAATGTCTCCCCCACATTTCTTGGGTGTCATAAACGGGGGAAGTTATGGAGTTATTCCAGGACACTACTGGAAGAACCCTTAAACATCTTGTTTGCTCCTTGAGGCAGAAAGCCAGAGAGGGATGGAGCCTCAGAAATCATTACACATGTAGCTTTCTGGCCTGCCACTCCCTCGTTCCTGCTTTTTACTTCTTAGGAGTAGGACCATGCTCAGCAATCATCAGAGGGAATGAAATATTGTTCAGAAAATCTCTAGAAAGCAATGTGATAGTCCCTTTGTATTGTTTTATTTTCATTTCTGTTGTTTTGATAAAGTATCCTAACCAAAAGCCACTTAGGAGACATGAGGGTTGATTGTAGTTAACAATTCTAGGTTATAGTCAATCATTGCGGAGAAGTCAGGGCCCCAGGAGCTTGAAGAAGTTAGTCACATCACATTCACAGTCAAGAGCAGAGAGAAACAAACATGCATACTTCTGCTCAGTTTCCTCTGGATGCTTTATGTAAGTATCCAGGATCCCTTGCCTACCACCTGCAGTGGACTGGGTTGTCCCACATCAATTAACAATCAAGACCCTCTTCTACAGATAGCCTTCAGGATAACCTGATCTGGAATCCCTCACCAAGACTCTTGCAGGTAATTCTAGGTGTTAGCAAGTCGACAAACTAATGATCACATAGGTGATGTGAGCAGCTTGCACAAGCATCAGACAACTATTGTTACTGAAGTCAAGTTCAAGTGCTGGGCTGCTGTTAGAAACTATCCCACATTGGGCTGTATGAACTTGCTAAGCTGAGGACCACAGCATCATCCTTTGGCCCTCTGCCTCCTTCCTCCTTCAGTGTCACAATATGCATTGTGAGTATCAGAAGAGTTGGTAGAGCATCTTCTACCAACTCAGTCACTCTATCATTGGGCAAGCTTCAGTGAAACATTTCACTGTTAGGATAAGAACTTGTACTGTATCAAGCTGATGATAGAAAAAATAAATAAATCTGGGGGAAAAAAGAGTTGGTAGAGCACCTTCTGCTTGTCAGAAACTCTAAGGCAACCCCTGCTTTGTTTCCATCAGATGCCTAACTTATGTTGATTGACTTGGCTCTTTACTCTCCAAGTGCCTCCTTAGCTCCAGCAGGGAAGGTGGACACTGTTTCCTGGACCCCAGACTCCTCACTGATTCCCTTTTGCACGCTCACTTGGCTGAAGTCCTGAGCTCTGCTTTGCTGAGTCTCAGCCAGTCTTCAGAACAGCTGAGGCCCACTTCTCTCTGAAGCCCTTTCTGATCACTCTATCCTGTACGCATCCCCCTTGGCTCCCTACTTCTGTCCTTGTTTACAGTGACAAACAGTTACCATTTTCCAGCTGTCAACTCTACATTTATGTTTTCAACCAGACTGGAGTCACATTTAATGTCTTGCCCTTCAGATCACATCAACAAAACTGAAAGTGAAGGCTCTGGCATTTCAAAATCCTAACTCCCAAGGTTTTCAGAGAAAAACCCAAGTCTTAACCACAAGGCAAAGGCTTTTTCCCTTTCCTCTACCCACTACCAGGCCTGGCTTCTAGAGCCCGTTCCTTTCTATGGATGCTTTACACCCAAGCAAACTTGTGTTTGGGAGAAGAATCCCTGCCTTAGAGGTTGCTCTATTGCTACAAAGAGATGCCATGACCAAGGCAGATCTTAGAAGAAAAAGAATTTAATAGGGGCCTTACTTACAGTTGTAGAGGGTTAGTCCATGATTGCCATGGCAGGAAGCAGACAGACAGACATACAGGATTCTGGAGCAGTCACTGAGAGCTTTACATTCTAGCCCAAAGGCAGCAAGCAGAGAGAGAGAGAGAGAGAGAGAGAGAGAGAGAGAGAGAGAGAACTAGAGTGGGCTTTTGAAACATCCAAGTCTACTCCCATTGACACACCTCCTCCAACAAGCCACACATCCTAATCCTTCCCAATCAGTTGGGACCAACTATTGGAATATATGAGCCTATGGGGGCCATTTTCTTTCAACTCCTATACTCCCTTGGTCAAAACTTGGTATCTACATGCCCCAGCCACTGGAAATGTGAGAGTGCATTGACTTCTATGGTAGCGAGGGATATTATATTCATCATCACCTATGAATGCTAATATACTTGGGGAAATAGTAATAGTGCTCAGCCCTTGGGAGCCAAGCCCCCATAGGAAGGGCAATTCATTCCTTGCCATAAAGCTGTGAATACATAAAGTGCAAAGAAAATCATAATCATCTTACCACCCAGAAAAGAATACTGCTAATGTTCCTGTGCTTTTCAGTTTTCCCATGGTACACACAAGAATAGAGCTTGCCACAGTTGAGAGCATTCTGTATGTTCAACTTGCTGTCCCTCTTTGATACACAGTTATAATACAGTCTGCTACTTGTAGGTAGCAGTGGGACCGTTGCCAGTGGAGCATCAGAAGGCAAGAATATAATAGTATAATCAACAAATTTCCCCCAACAGAATGATTCAGCCTTTGGGAATGCTGCTACTGGTTTTCACAGGCACACAGGAAACTAGTGTCCCCAGAAAGCAACTCTGAGGTACAGATATGTGTGTGCTGTGTTGGAGAATGTGTCCTGAGACTTAACATATGCCAAAAGGAAGAACAGGAAGCAAAGGCAAACAGAGGAAGAGACTGAGCTGTGAGATGGGCCCAGGAAGACCTTGATTAACTCTTCAGTGAGGGTGCCGCAGTGCCCTAGGATGCAGTGAAAGGTTTGGACCTCTATATTCCAAGTGGACCACTCATTAGTTTCAAGCTGCTCCTACAAGAATGCATAAATTTTAGCAAGGCCATTTCTAGAGAGGCTCATAGCTGATGGTCAGCAATCTCTGTGGCCCACTACAGAAATAATAAAATATAATACAACCAAGAATGGTGGAAATTGTATATTTACTATTTGACAACATTGAGCTAGAAGGCTTTAGACCCACAACTGTCCAAGAGATGACTGGTGGTTTGTTTTAGTTTGGTTTGGTTTGGTTTGGTTTGGTTTTGTTTTGTTTTTTTGAGACAGGGTTTCTGTAAACCAGGCTAGCCTTGAAGTCACAAAGATCCACCTGCCTCTGCCTCCTGAGTGCTGGGATTAAAGGTGTGCGCCACCACCGCCCGGCCTTGTTTTGTTTTTATGAGACAGGGTTTCCCTGTGTAGCTCTGACTGTCCTGTAGCCCATTCTATAGACCAGGCTGGCCTTGAACTCATGGAGATCTGTTTGCCTCTGCCTCCTGAGTGCTGGATTAGTGTGCACCACCACCACCCAGCCAAAAGGTCAGATGCCTATAGCTGGTCATCAGAGGGATCGGGATTTGAACTCTAAATAAGCCTTTGCTGTATTTGCTCTGGTAAATTCTGAAAGAGTGCTCTTGATGAGAACAGAGTTGTCACGCAAACATTTTAGCACACATTGAAATGAGATGAGGGGGACCACATTTTCTTTGTGTCGTCAGGCTAGCTGGGGAGAACAGCTTTTCAGAAGTGACAAAGGGAAGTGAGGAACGCTGAAGTCGTGAGAGCACACTTCTAAAAGTGTGAATAAGTGACAGTAGGGACATGGGGGAGTTCTTCCCAGCACTCTCTGCTCTGACTGATGGACTCAGAACACACACAGCTCTTTGACGGGAACCTGGGGTAGGCTGGCTGCCTGTCCTTTCCTGCATGTGAGCTGTTGTTTCTGTCGCGTGTGAGAAAGTGATACTGGGGTTCTGTGTGGTCTTTTATGATCTGTACTGACTGTTAGCTCTCAGTTTTGAAAAGGTTGTCCAAAAAAGCAATGATAAAAATGGACATTGCATTTTCTTATAATACTTTCATAGATTTTTAGGGTTTACTTTGAGAAATTGAATTTCCATTGACATGTACATATAGCAGTTATGATATTTGAAAATAAGCTTATCCAGATTTTTTTATACTTATCAACACAATGTTCCAGAAAAGAGGAAGGCTTTACAAAAATATAGTATTTTTAATTGTTGTCTTTGCTATCCTGCAGTCTGTAGCTTATTTATCAAAATGGATGCTTTTTCAGGGTGGTTTTGTTTACTTATTTATTTAGCCCACTTCAGCATCAACACGAAAATTAAAATTCAGGGTCAGTTATTGCTGGGGAGTGTTCTCAGCGATGTAATTTGGTTGCTAGGCAACCTGTGGGCGGGTATTAGGAGAGGAAGGGAGAGCTCCTCAGCTTGCCTTCAATAGCAGTATTGCCTTTCATTGCAAACGTGCTAAATAACAGGGCCCTGCAATTTGCCTCCCTCACCCCGTGCTGCTTTCTTCTCCTCTTGAATGGAAAATTAATCTGGTTTAGTGCCTGCAACGTTCGCAACCGTACTTCCTCTGCCGACACTCAAGGGGATGGGGGCGGTTCATTCATTTTGACTATGAGACATGAGAACTCCTGCATCCTAGTGATTTTCAGTTCTTCTTTACTGTCCATTTTCTTCTTCTTGTCTTCTTTGATTGTTGCTGTTGTTGAGAAAACACATCTCTCACAATCTCTTTATGCAGGATGAAGAAAGAGTAAAGGAGAAGCTGGGGTGGGACTTTATTTATAGGGTGTTGTGTGGAGTCTGGTGAGATCATAGAGTCCTCCCTCTCAAGACTGAGAAGATAGACAGTGGTTAATAGGCAGTGATTAGGGAACCTGAGAGAAAGTCAAAGCAACATTTTCCCCATCCTGCTCCTCACCTCACATTTCCCCATCACTGTGGCCCAGCATCCTCTGCTGGGCCTGCTCCTCACCTCACATTTCCTCATCCCTGTGGCCCAGCATCTTCTGTTGGGCCTGCTCTTAATCTAACAGAGCACCTTACACCGAGTAGGTGTTCAACAACCACATGGAAGCCAACATTCTGAGGTGCCGGGCCTGGAAATAGAAAGTTTTTCTCAGAACAGCTGCAGGCTGTCATAGTGTTCAGATCTTACGTCATTTCCTGTCTCAGCAATATTTAAAACAAAACAAACCCAAAGACAAAACGCATCAGCCAAGGCTGGCAAGCTGTTCTGGCAGACTCCAGTTCTCCACCGCTGCTCTCCTGTGCTTTTTCTGCTCTGAGGAATTGAGTTCTTGGCTATTGAGAGGTGTCAGCACTTCCTAAAGAAGAGACTTAACAGGAGGCCCGGGGCTCTGCGCGTCTGCTAACCGTGGTCCTGGGCTAGAAATATTAAGGCACTAACTAGAGATTCCTCTTGAGAAATTCCTCTTCTTGCCTCCCATTGTCTCTGTTCTAGGCAGTCTAGATGCTTCCTGTTTTAGGGCTGGCCTGGCGTGGATCCAGTCTACTGACTGGCCTCCTGCTAGTAAACTTCCTGCTCCTCCAGTCTCCTCCTGTGTCCTTCCTACATCGCTTGCAGAATCTTCTCCAATTGCTTGTCAAGGCTTTAAAATATCACCTTCACCCACTCTTGTTTCCAGGCCAGTGCCTAACAGTGAGAGCTAGGCCACATTGGTGGCCCTCAGAGATTTTTTCCAGGGTCTAGAATCCATCAGAGTCTGAGAAACAGTAACCTTATCAATTGTACCCAAGCAGCTCCTCCTCCACGGTGCTGTGCACTTGGATTCTTTAGCCCAAGATGGCCTTGTACATTAATCCTGTGATGGGCAGTGACAGGAACAGCACCAGAAGGAAGGTTGTGGTTTGACCCTTAGAGGTTGAGCATCCCAGGGAAAGAAGACTGGGGATGCCAGAGCCAGCTAAGGTCTTCAAAGAGGGACTTGGAGATCTCAGAGCACAAAAGGCACCTTGAGATGACTGAGAGGTGACAAGCAGCTGGGTGCAGGACCTGGAAGTGTGACGAGGAAGCTATCTAGAGCAGGAAGCCCAGGAGTGCATGCAGAAGTGCAGGCCCTGAGCAGGCCAAGACAAAAGACAAGAGCCAGGCTTTCTCGGCTCACCCTCCTCCCTGTGACACTTCCTCTCCTTTTCTTACAGACTTGTTAGGTTTCCTTTCTTCTTTCCACAAGCCATCAGCCTCTCTCTCTCTCTCTCTCTCTCTCTCTCTCTCTCTCTCTCTCCCAAATTTTTTCCTGTCTTATCTTTCAAGTGTTTTCACAGGTGGTGAGATCAATGTTGTGAATTGTTACAAGCATTTTCAAAGCATGGAAAGACAACAGAATAATACAGGCTGAAAGCACAGCTCAGAGGCACAGCACCTGCCTAGTCTGTGCAAGGTCTTAGCCTTGATCCCCAATACCACAAAACAGATAGTAACAGACCTGGGAAGGATAGAACGATTTCAAATAGATATTTAGGAAAACAGACAATAAATTAGAAACATTTGAGTTTATCTAACCATGAGCACAGGCTTTCACTTCACGCATGTGAGTGGATACAGGTGTATGTGTGTGTGCGGAGTTTTGAACTGTGGATTGAAGTTAAACGTTTGAAGAGAGCCAGAAAGATGATGGCTCAGCAGTTAGGCACACTTGTTGCTCTTTCAGAAGACCTGAATTCAGTTTCTAGCAGCCACATGGTATCTCACAACCATCTGTAGCTCCAGTTTGGGGGGAGGGGGGGATCTGACACTCCTTTTCTGGTCTCCATGAATATCAGGCACACGGGGGGTACATATGTGCAGGAAAACACTCATGCGTATAACAAAATTAAACGAAGTACATACAACTTTTTAAAGTTTGAAGATCATAAAATCACATATTTAGAACTTGAGAAACCTGTGCATTAGTGTAGTTGGTGATGCTACTCTCATAAGAACCTTTAAGGGAATCATGTTGATAAAGTTTTAATATTTCTTTATCTTAACATCTATGCCAAACAAAAATATTCTTGAGTTTAAAATTCTTTTTTCCTGGAATTTTCCCTTTGTGGGTTAGCATCCTTGGAGGGAAAAAATTATGGTTTGTTTCTACCCAAAAAAAAAATGGCATAACAATAAGTTTACATACATACTGATTCTAGTTAAAACTTAGGCAATGTCCATTTGCAGGATGCAAATTAACCCAGTGCTGAGACTTGGCTTGGAGAAGGTGAGTTCACTGGCCACTCTTAGATGCCTCTGTGGCAGGAAAATGTTATGACATGTAACTAATTTTTATTAACCATGGCAGGCATTGCATTGCCTGAATGGATGGTAGGTACAGAGGAGCCCATCTTTCCATTGAGGTTTTGGTTTACTTGATCTGACATTGTACCACTGAACATTAAAATTCATGATTGTGGAGGCTCACAAAGGTTTCCTAGAGAGATCTGAGCTTGCTTTACCCAGCAGAGCTGCATTAGAGGATTGCTTGGCCCTGTGCATGGTTACTATGTGATTGGAAGGGTCTACACCTGGCTGAGCTAGGGTGAGGTCTTTTGCTCCACTTATTGGCATTCCTATAAACAGCCCTTTAGAAGAGACAGAAGGGGCCACTGGATAAGGATCCAGGCCCTCCCGAGGCTGTCCTGTGTTTCTGTCTGTTTCTCTCCCCTCTAACCTTCTATCTAATCTCTTACCCCTCATTCCTCAAGTACTCCCTGGGGTAAAATGTGGGAGCCGATCTCCCAGCTGACCTCCCACACATGATTAATATGTAGCCTACAGGTTGTTTCATGATAATTATTTCTTTACTGTTTCATAATTCACAAAAGGCACACTTTTCATTGAGTTAAAGTCAAATAACACAGGTAAATAAAGGAAAACCCAAAGCATCTTCATATTGAATACCAGTCCTTGGTCTTACATCTCACTTCAGTAACCTTTGGGCTGACACCCTCTCAGATATAGGCCACATCTGCTAAAAATTTAATGGACATACAAGTCATTTGGGATGTTGTTAACTGAAAGTTGTGATTCTGCAGGTCCAGGTAGCTGTTGTGACTCCACCATACTTCCATCAGGCTGTCCAGGGAATATGTAGGCCAAGGGTCTAGGGCTCATACTCTGACATCCAGCAGAAGGGACTGTGTCCTGACCAGTGCAGCAGCCCCTCAAACTTAGAGTAATTTAGACAGAAGAAAGATTATTTTTTATACTTTGTTTGAGATCTCTCCTGTTTATATCCTGTGTTATTTTTGAACCCCCTCAAATACACTGTTTTTATTATGTGGTGACAGGTAATGGTATATGGTATTGGGACCAGGTATAACTTTTTCATGTCTGATGAAATGTTTCTTTTATAGTGAAAGAAGTGGGTATCTGTTTATTCACTTTTTTCACTATTTATTTGACACTACTATTGAATATGAGCCAGAAGAGAATTTAAGCTTCAACATTAAATTATTTCCAAATTTTCCAGCAAGAGCATAACTTTACAGTTTATGTCTAACTCAGTGAAAATGTTCATGAACCACATTCATTTTTTTCTTTTTCTTCCTTTTTTTAAAAATTTATTCTTCTCTCATATATAACATCCCAACTCCAATTTCCGATCTCTCCTCTCCCCATCTCTCCTCCCCTACTTGCCCTTTCCCCTAGATCCACCCTCCTCTATCTCCTGTCAGAAAAACGCAGGCCTCCCAGGACATCAACCAAATATGGCATACCACACTACAGTAAGACCAGGTACATACCATCACATCAAGGCTGGACAAGGCAACCCAGTAGGAGGAAAAGTGTCCCAAAAGCAGGCAAAAGAGCCTGAAACCGCCCCTGCTCCCACTGTTAGGAGTCACTAGAACACCAAGCTACACAACCACAACACATATGCAGAGGATATAGGTTAGACCCTACAGGTTCCCTGATCTCTGTGAGCTCCCATGAGTCCTAGATAGTTGATATTGTGAGCGGTATCCTCATGGTGTCCCTGCCCCTCTGTTTCCTCTGATCCTTCCTCTCCTTCCTCCACAGGACTCCCTGAGCTCCGACTAATGTTTGACTGTGGGTCTCTGCATCTGCTCCCATCAGTAGCTGGATGAAGTCTCTCTGGTCCCTTTGATGATGATTCTGCTTGACTCTGGTCCCAGAACACTCTGAAGGCAGGACAAACTGTAGGTGGAAGGTTCTGTGGTTAGGTTGGTGTCCCAGTCCCTCTACCTGAGGCCTTGCCTGGTTACAGAAGATGGCCTGTTGATGCTCCATTTCTCCTGTTACTAGGAGTCTTTGATAGTGTCACCCTCATAGGTTCCATGAAATTTCCATTGCACTACATTTCCCCTTTGCCCCCCAAATGCCTCCCAACTCCAGTCATCTCTCCTAGCATTCTAGCCCTCCACCCTACCCATCTGCCCCCCAGTCCATCCACGAAATCTACTCTACTTCCCCTTACCTGGGAGATCCTTGCATTGCCTCCCTAAGCCCTCCTTGTTACTTAGCCTTCCTGGGTCTGCAGATTATAACACGATTATCTTTTACTTTTTAGCTAATATCCTCTTATAAGTGAGAACATACCATGTTTGTCTTTCTGGGTCTGGGTTACCTCACTCAGGATGATCTTTTTTAGTTCCATCCATTTGCCAGAAAATTCATGAATCACCTTTAAATAATAATTAGCTATTTGTTTTTAAGAAACATATACATGTGCATATAGAGAGACAGAGAGAAAGGTCACACACACACAGAGATCCTACAGTCTCAGAAAGATGGGTTTTATTTAAACTTGTGTAGTAAATAGGTGAAATCCAACCTCCCTGTATGTGCTCAGGGAAACTCACTTTAACATGGCACTTAAATGAATATTCTTGTCTTACAAGAATATTCTTACAGAATGTTGCAGATATTATCTTTAGAAAGCGCATCTCTTTTAATGATTTGATGAACATCTGAACTTGTGTATCACAGCCACAGTCCTGATGTGGGGGGTTCTAACATCCAGTGCAGCACTGTCCCCACCATGGCACTTGGGCACACCTTCTGCTTCTCCCTACCCTAGGCAACCACTGTTCTGAGTTCTGCCATTATGGATAGGTTTTTCAGTTTTAGAACTTTATAATAATAGTTATATAGTGCATATCTTTTGTGTTACTCTATATAATAACTGTGAGAGTCACCCTTCTTGTGGTGTGTGTGTGTGTGTGTGTGTGTGTGTGTGTGTGTGTGTACCATGTGCATGCCTTGTACCCACAAAGGTCAAAGGGCATCAGATCTCCTGAAACTGGAGTTTAGGCAGTTGTGAGTCATGATGTGGGTGCTTGAAACCAAACCCAGGCCTCTACAGGAACAGCAAGTGCTCCCAACTGCCGAGTCATCTATCTCTCCAGTCCTTAGTTGCTGCTTTTAATGGCTAAGTAGTAGTTCCTAGTTGGAAGGCATAGTAGTTTACTTGTCTGCTCATCTGTGATGGACATTTGGGTTGCTTCCTGGCACATCCATTTCTTGTTGTGGATGTGTGTTTTCACATCTCTTGGGTAAATACCTAGAAGGGCAACTGCCAAGTGCTATATTTGGTAATCATTTGACTTTATAATAACCTGTCAGATTATTAAATCTAAAGTAATTATCCACCAACAGACAAGGTACCAAGAGTTCCAGTTTATTCACAGCCTCACCAATATTTGGTATTATCAGTCTTTAATGTTGCCAATTCTAGTAAGTGTGCCATGATATTATTTTGGATCCAATTTGCATTTCTTTAGTGATAAATAATGTTGAGTGTCTTATTTTTAATCTATTCTGTATAACTTTCTTTGAAATAGCTATTCCAGCCTTTGTTAATTTTCCTTATTATTGGGTTGTAAAAGCTGTTTACAAAATTTGAACATAAAATCCATGTCAGGTACATATATTTCTAATGTTTTCTCTTGGTTGATGGATTCCCTTCTCCTCCCTCTCTCCCTTTCTTCCTTCATTTATTTTTTTGTTTTATGTAGCCCAGACTGGTGCCAAATTCACTCTGTATCCCAGGCAGGCCTTGGACTCCTTCCTCCTCCTATCTCCATCTCCCAAGTACTGGGGGTAGAGGCTATCCTAGAACTCACTCTGTAGACCAGAATGGCCTCAAACTCACAGAGATCCACCATCCTCTGCCTCCCAAGTGCTGGTGCTGGGACATAAAGATGTGTGCCATCATGCCCAGTTTCTTAAATTTTTTTTACATTTAAAATTTTTTTTAAATAATATATTTTAAAAAGTAATGTTCTTAATATTGACATGTGGTTAAAATGTCCAAAATCCCAAGAAATCTTTGCCTATCCTAAATTAAAGACTTATTCTTTTGGGGTCCTTCTTCTAAATGGTTTATAGTTTTTTTTCATGAACTATTTTTTGTTAACTTTAGAGTATGGTGTGGATAGAGATTTGATTTCTTCTATATAGCTATCCAGTATGTCAGTGTCACTTCTTTACAAGACCACACTTACTCTTTCTCCATTAGATGACATCTGGCACACTTGTACAAAATTATGTTTTTAAATATATGTGTGTGTGTGTGTGTGTGTGTGTGTGTGTGTGTGTATTACATATAGCGTAATATGTTGCATAATACATATAGCTAATCACTGATGTGTATATACACATCTCTATATACATATACTTATTTGTGTACATGTATATTAAATTAAGTTTTAGTGTGTGTGTAGGTTAGAGGACAGCTTGCCAGAGTCAGTTCTCTCTTTGCACCATGTGGGTCCTGGGATCAAGCGCAGGTTGTCAGTTTGGGCAGCAAGGGCCTTTCCACACTGAGCCATCTCACAGGCTATCTCTGGTGTATTTAAAGACTGGCCTTTTGTTTATGTTTTTTAGTATATTTTTATTAAATTAGTAATTTATTAAATTAGTAAATTTTCAAAATATAAATAGAATTCTAGAAATTCTAGAAATATTAAAAAGCAAATGAAGATGTGTTCTTTTACTAGTAAAAGGAGATTGACTTGAAAATCTTGGGCATGAGTCATCTCCACTTTAGCAGATAATACTTATGGAAGGATGATAGTCAAAACCCAAAGCATGTTCCTGTCCTGTATTATATGCTTACCAATGGTTGTGGGGAGTTTTATTTGATAATATTATCTTTTATGATTTTATTTATTTATTTATTGGTTTTTTGACAGGGTTTCCCTTGTAGATTTGGAGCCTGTCCTGGATCTCACTCTGTAGCCCAGGCTGGCCTTGAACTCACAGTGATCCTCCGGCCTCTGCCTTCTGAGTGCTGGGATTAAAGGTGTGCGCCACAACCACTTGACCCTTGATGACTTTTTAATTTAAACAAAATTTCTTTTAAAATATAAATCTATTCAGATTATCAGGAAACACAGGCTGGGATTATTTGGTGTTTGGGTTTATGGTTTGGACATACTCATACTGGACCTGACCTAAAAGGTAACAGTGATACACGTGGTATGTCTTAGTTAGGCTTCTGGTAACGTGATAAAACACCACGACTAAAAGCAACTTGACGAGGAAAGGATTCATTTCAGCTCACATCCTTAGCCAGTCACCCAGGGAAGGCAGGGCAGGAACCTGGAGGTGGGAACTGAAGCCTTGGAGGGGTGCTGCTTACAGGCATGCTCCTCATGACTTGCTCAGCCTGCCATATTATAGCACTCAGGACTACAGCCCAGGAGTGGCACCACCTACAGTGAGTTGGGCCCTCCCACATCAACCAGTCTGGTGGGGGCATTTCTCACCTGAGGTGCCCTCTTCCGAAGTGACTCTAGCGTGTGTCAAGTTGACATACAGGAGCAGCACGTGGCAGCAGCATGTCCTTACACAGTCTGCATCTACCCTGTGTAGCTGTGCTGAACACTCTGTGTAGAATTCTCAACAGACACACTCCCTAAGCCTGACACTGGCCTTGTCCTTCACACCATCCTATTACTTCTTTGAGGCTCAGGAGTCCTGGGGAAGAGGACTCCTTACGCCTTGAGGCAGAACCCAGACCACTGGGTGAGAGGCATAATTATCAGGTTGAAGCCTTCCTGGGGTCTGTGACCCACCACCTAAACCACCAATTGGACATTACTCTGTAGTCACAATGGGATCACAAAAGTGTAGGAACAAGTGAGGGTGCATTTGGCATTGCTTTATAGGAGTAAACATCTTGTAACAGTGTCTATCACCATTTTCTCATTTGCTTTACTTATATGTAAATATTTATTTCGTTTTATTAAGAATGGGGAAAAGCTCAAATTTGAAGCTTAACTCTAAGCCTTGGGTTGGAATCCAGTGCCATGCTCTCTCCGTAGGCCTCCTGGAATTGACCCAATGGGAACAGTAAGAGAATGAAGAAATGACAGACACACGGACTCAGAAAAGCTGAGATCAGGTGGGCTGAGCTCTCAATGGCGGGGCTACAGCAGCCTGGCCGCTCGGCATGGTTATTGTATACAGTTGAACAGGGAGCTAGGATTATTGCATACATCTGAACAGGGAAGGGAGGTTACTACAGATAAACAAGAAGGCACATTTAGCAATCTCAGTAGGAGCAGTTCTGCAAGCTACAAACATTCTTGGGGAAGAAAGCTATGACGGATGTTTTCTTCACACGTTGTCAACAATCACACTTGGACCCAAGGAAGGCTTTGTCATATCTCTGAGCGCCACAGTGGAAGCCTTTGCCACTCCAGTGGGCTGAGCCATTGGTCCTTGACTTGGCAGTGCCCATGTCAGACAACACACATTCACTCAGGACTTCACCCACCCCAACAGTCTACTTTACTCATTTGCCTTGTGAACTTGGCACCAACAACAGAAATGTCCTTAGTGTCACAGGGCTTCTGTGAGTCCCAAATAAGATCACTCTGCAAGCTTTGTATTTAAATGGTATGTAAAGTAGGTGTCCCTCTAGTCACCCCAAGGTTACTATACTCAAATGTGAGCCATCATTTAAATGCACTTACTCAGTTGAAATCTGGTGTGTAATGACTGCTAGCCAGCTTCAGGACTCACTGTTTTTAAATTTCTATCAGCAAATGCCTACCTGTTGAATGGTATTCCCAGAAGTTTAAAATAACCTAGAGTTAGTTTTATAGAAAGGCACTTGTTGGGAGTCAAGGTCATGGTTTATTTGCCATTTATTAAGGGCTAATATTTTGCTAAGTATTGAAAAGATACAAGAAAAACCAAAGGCAAGAAAAGGACCTTGACCAATCGCAGAAATGAAGCAGCCTTCCCCAAAGGCTATAAAACGCCTTACTGAACATACTACAAAATACATGCCAACAGCTTTTTTCATTTTTGAAAAGAATTAATTTAGTTTTAACTATTTGTCTCTCTGTGTGGATATGGGCATGTGAGTCATTGGATCCCCTGAATCTAGAGTTATAGGTGGTTATGAGCCACCTAACGTGGGTGTTGGGAACCAAACTCAGGTCCTCTGCAAGAGCAGCAAGTGCCCTTAACTTCTGAACCATCTCTACAGTCCCAATAGATTTTCTCTGATACAAATTAACTTTAATAAATATTTTGTTGGTAACCATTTTTCCTAATTATAATATGTAATACAAACTCATTATAGAAAACTTGGCATTCATAGACCTATGAAACTGACACTTAAGCTCATTGAGTACTTTATACCTACAGAGAACCACTGATTAATATTTTGATGAGTATTTTCCAGCCATTTGTGTTCATATATGTACATACTTTTAGAAGATGTGTTGTTGAAATAGCTTTGCATGCTTTCTCCCACACAGTAGCATATCATAAGCCAATTACACAGTCTGTGAGTGTTCTTACAAAGAGAATTTTGAAAACCATTCATATTTTAGCATATTTGCAAATCATTTATAGTTCTTTCCAAATTAAGTTTATAAAAATAATTTTTTTCTATTTAAATTTATAGATTGAATTTATTGGAAGAGTTCTAAATTTGGCTTATAGTAAAGAAAATAACAAATATATTCAAGCACACATGTAATATTTAAAAGTAGACTACGCATTTTTAATGCAGGTGGTACAGCAGTCAAAAGGAAGTAAATTTGAATGAGAAGCTTGCTTTTTCTACATTGAGCACATATATGCCATTCATAGAACACACATGGATCTATACTATATTCATAGTCTTAAGTTTTCTTGGGTGAGCAGATAGCTAGGGAAAGGTTTCCTAGGGGGTAAATGAAAGATGAGGTGGAGAAGCGCTGTTCGCACGAAAACCCATGGGGTAATTTAACTGCTTGAAAGCTCCACTCTAACACAGACATTCTTGATGTGAACAAGTTCCACCTGGTGTTCGGCAGTCATTTCTGTTGAGGGTGCAGAGGCAGAAAAACATGCAAGCTGGAAATTTCCATATGTTACAGTTGTGTTGAGTGGTAGCATTGTGCAATAAAACCATTTGTGAAAGGGAAAATCCCCCTACTGTGCCTTAAAAACGCAGAATTCATCATTAAAATATATTTGAAAGGGTCAGTTAATTTCTTTGTATTTTAATTTGGCTTCAGTGTTTTTCCAAAAGTATTCAAATAATCAAAAATTACATGCATAATTTAGCAAAAATAATTCATCACAAAAATAAAAATGGCAGCAAGATACACAGAGTTCATTAATTTCTTTCATAACACTTTATTGAGTCATAATTCATCTCTATAAAATTCACCCTTTTAAACCACCCAATGGTTATCAGTACTTTTTGGGGGGGGGGTTGAGGCAGGGTTTCTCTGTGTAGCTTTGTGCCTTTTCTGGAACTCACTTGGTAGCCCAGGCTGGCCTTGAACTCACAGAGATCCGCCTGCCTCTGCCTCCGGAGTGCTGGGGTTAAAGGCGTGCGCCACCACCGCCCGGCCCGTTATCAGTACTCTTACAGTTACATGGTCATCAATATTAATTTCAATGTCTTTCATCACTCCTTAAAAGAAAGCCCATGCCTGTTACCAGCCTCTTGCCAACCCCACCCTACAGCCCCCAACACGATCAATCTATGTCCAGCCTCTAAAGACTTTTCATCATGGACTTCTCATAAAAATGGAATCATGTACCATGTGACCCTTAGTGACTAGCATCTTACATAGCATAGAGATTTTAATGTTCATCCATGTCATCGTTTACACCAATACTTCATTCCTTTTTATTCCTTGATAGTACTCACATTGTGTACCATATTTTATCACTCACAAGTCAAACCTCCTTCCCCCCTTAGCTATTATAAATGACGGTAAATGAACATTTTTATATGATTTTTTGCGAGTATGTATTTTGATTTTGGGAAGTGGATGTCAAAGTCAAATTATACTTCCTTGTTTAATGTTTTAAAAAATTATGAAACTGTTTTCCAAAGAAATGGTTGCATTTTACAGTCCTATCAGCAATGTATTAGGATTCCACATCCTTGCCAAGAGTGTTATTGTCTGTATTTTTATTTCTGCCATTATGGTGGGGATGAAGTTGTATCTCACTGTTATTTTGATTTACATTTCTCCAATTAATAGTAATGTTGATCATCTTTTTATGTGCTCATTCCTATTTTTAAACTGGATTATCTCTTCATTGTTGAATTGTGAGTATCCTTTATATATTCTGAATGCAAGTTTCTTACCAGATGTGTAATTTGGATATATTTTCTTTCATTCCTTCAGTTATGTTTTTGCTTTCTTCAGAATGTCCTTTGAAGCATAAGATTTTAATTGGGTGAAGATTCATTGTTTCAGTTTCATGGCTGTTTCTGCAATAATTTATTTTTAATAAATGATTATTATTTAATTATTTATTTCATTGTAATATTTCTGGCAAAAAGCAGCTAGGGGAGAAGGAGTTTATCTTAGCTCACAGTTCCTGAAGGAATTGGTGGCTGTAAATCCAGTAACCTTACCTGTTGACTTGGGTAGGCTGGAACACCCAGATAGTCCATGGAACACTGGTTTGATGCTCAGCAGGTCTTTCCCAGATGTACAAACCAGGAGACTTTAAGAAAAGAAAAATCATCTTGAGAATCATGGTGGTCTTCATCTTCAAAGCAAAACCAAGCCTTTCTGGGGGAGAGAGCAGTCTGCTTGCCTGCCCTTTGGATTCCCAGTGGTCAGATCCACAATTGCTGAGATATGGTTAATCCATATGGGCTTTGGAAAACAAATCACCATTGTTGCTGAGTGTCAGGTGTACTAGGTTGCTAAGAGCAGGTAGTTAACGAACAGTGAAATCACCTTCTGAATCTTGTGGAGTTTTGTTCCAGAAGCATTTGATGAAGATAATATGTAAGTGTCTAGGCTGCATCTTCTTTAGCTCTGTGACTTTCAAACTTTTGGATGCTTAAGTATTATCATGTCATCGTCAATCTTCGTATGAGAGCATTTCAGAAAGACTATTATAAAGTGAGTGTGGGCCTTCAGATGGTTATGAAATTTGCAGAAAACAACCATCAGTTTACTCAGACAATATGCTTTACTTGGTTTCATTCACAGTAATGTGGGGGCTATGCACTCAGTTTTTACAGCTGGCACTGCATAAGCCATTGAATTGTGTGACTTACAGTGAGCCAAGACATCACTGATTCCTTACCTTACCCCAGGTACACTCTCTTTAATAATTCACAGCGTTTATCTTTGTACAGACAAAGAAAACAGAAAGTGTAGATTGTGGAAGCTCTTTAGAAAGACTGACTTCCATTATGGCTGTTTGGTTAAATGGATTTTAACAAACACAAATCTTGCTGCCGCTTGGTGTCTTTCATTGTGAATATTGCTCTGGAATACATTTGACATTGATCTAAAGTGATGTGCTGTGTATCATTTCAACAAGATGAAGCAGAAGCGAAATGAGCTTCATAGAGACTTGTGCTTTGACAACTGGCGCTCTCCCTGGCTAGTGAGATGAAGTGTGCTGGTCACTCTCAGTGCCGGGCAATGGCCGGGGGCTGCTGGTGGGCACCTATGGTGCCACCAGGGCAAACAACTGACACTCGATGGTGGACTGTGTTAGGAGCTTTGCTGATGATCAGCATCTAATGGATTCATGGTATCTGACTTGCATCTTCAGGTTAGGATGGATTTATCAGGATGAAACCACAATGAAATTGGAAGAGCATTGTTAAATAATATGAAATAAAACCAATGGACCACTGAAATTCATTTCTTAAATCATTCACAAACATAAATCGAGATTATAAAGCTTTTGCCAGTAGGGATTTTATCCTTCATAATTTTTATTGTCAACAATAGCATAGGGACTGATACAGAGTAGGCATTAAATGTTGCATGAACATAGAGTCAGTCAATACTTGGGGGTCATTGTTTGAGGAATATTCATTATGACCTAGCTTGACCTTACTAGGTCTTTGCTAAAGCCATGGTTTTATGTGAACTCTGACCTTCAACTGTGTACTTGAATATGCACTTGGCTCAGGTTAGAACGTAAGGCCCAGAGGGCTGGCCTGGGCTGCTTCTCAGGTGGTACTTTTATTTAGGCAAATCTGGTGGAAAGCACTTGCCTCATCATGGGTTGCGTCAAGCCTACCAGTACAACAGCTGTGTGAGTGAGACCAGCAAGTTTGTGTTGTCGGCCTCCAACAGCAACAGCTGCAGAACAATCAGAGGGATTTCTAGCTCACTAAGACTGATCTGTAGTAAAAACAATCCACTTCTTGGAAAAGGTAATTTTTATTTAGTCCTTTCAGTCAATACATACAAACACTAAAAACATGGCTAAGTCATCAAAAACTATGAAGTGTAAGAGACATTCCTTACCTTTAAGGAATTAAAGTATCTGACTAGAGATAAAGTACAACAGATAAGAGTTTATCTTGGCAAAGAATATCAAAAGACACAGCACTTCAATCGAGTGTGATTTCTAAGAAGAGAAACTTGGGATGGTTGATGGCAGTGCATGCTTCCAAGATTAGCCACCTGAATTCAGTCCTCAAGGCCCCACATGGAAGACGAGAGTGAACTCTTAAAAGTTGTCCTGTGACCTCCACACATGATCTATAATATTCAAATGCACAAAAAATAAACAAATGAAAGAATAAAAAGTAAACAAAATCTAAGGGAAACTCAGGATTAATTTAAGAAATTTTTTCAACCATTGTTAATTTACGTTGTTGTAATATAAGAAAATATGGGGTTGGAGAGATGGCTCAGTGGTTAAGAGCACTGAGTCACAGAGACCTCAGTTCAGTTTCCAGCACCCACGTTGGATGACCTACAACTGCCTGTAACTCCAATCCGTGGGGATCTGACACCCTTGTTTTGCCTCCTTAGACACACACACACACACACACACACACACACACACACACACACACACTTAAAGTTAGAATAAATCTTTTAAAAATAAGAAAATGTGGTTTTAAAAATTATGTGGTTTAATGTGGATAGAAAACCATCTGAAAAGATATACTGAGTGATCCAAAGGGGCTGTCTGGAGAAAGTAGACTCTAAGATGAAGACAAATCTGGCTTGTGTTTTCTTCCTATGCTTCGGGGCAGCCTGAAATTCATATTTCACCAAAAATATGCTTTACATTCTTGCATTTTAAAATTTTCTAAGTATCAGGAAATCAACATAATCATAAAACAGCATGGGGCAAACCAGAAACAGAGTAGGGAGAGGGTGTAGGCCAGAGACAGAGTGTGTGTTGGGGGAGAGTCAGGCCAGAGGCAGAGAGAGCATGGGGCAAGCCAGAAACAGAGTGTGTGTGTGTTGGGGGGAGTCAGGTGAGAGCCACATTTGAAGAGGGTGGGGATGGAGTCAAAGTTTGAAGAGCAGGAAGTTGTGAGTAAAATGGAAAGATTGGCAAGCCACCTGTGACAGCCCTGTGGTGACCGAGTTGTTATGTGCACAGTGCAATTGGGTGTGCCTGTGTCTGTATGGTCAGAATAGAGATGAAAATCTGAGTGTGCACAGAGAAGTTCTGTTTTGCACTTAAGCAGGAAATCATACAATCCTGTTTACATTTTCCCCTACTATTTTACTTTTAAACATTCAACTCGATGAAATATTAGAAGAAATTAGAGTAAAATATTATGTCCATTTTATCTCATTTCACCAGTTATTAATATTTTGTAATTTTATATTATTCTATGAAGTATTTAAAAGTAAGATGCTGGGGATGTAACTCAGTGGTAGAGCACATGCCTAGAATGCCTGGGACAAACTCAGCACAAGGAAACAGGAAACAAAACGATGGGCATCGTGTCACCAGATCCCTAAAATGCCCACATATGCATATATCACAACACACACACACACACACACACACACACACACACACACACACATCACAACTTAATTGTATACCACACAGTTTGAAGACTGTAGTGGTAACTGTCTAGTTTAGACAGTGCTGCAGGCCAGCCCTGTGGTAAACACTTGCTCATCAAGTCTTGCAGGCATCATTTAAGAAAGTTTGGCCGGGTTGGGGATTTAGCTCAGTGGTAGAGCGCTTGCCTAGCAAGCACAAGGCCCTGATTGGTTCCAAACTTCATGAAGCAGAAGACAGGTAGAATTAAGGGAGGGGATGAATGGAAGTCGCCATTGGACTTCAAACAGGGAGCAATCAGAATGGACTCTGTTAGCTCAGAAGTGTTGCGGGGTGGGGACTTTGAGCTGGGCGGACAGAAAGAGACTTGTCCTAATGTGGGGCACTTGTGTCCTAAAATCATGGACAATTGCACATTGTTTCCCTTTCATCTTCAAAAGGCAAGCAGTGTGTGAGCAGACTCTCTGACAAAGGTGACTATAGAACATTTATCTTACTCTGATAGCACTAAGCATCTTCCTGGTAGAAAGCACTTTTTTCTATGTACAGCTTTAAAGGAACCCACACAGTAAGTCTATTTATAGTGTGTGGAGGGGTTTGTGTATTCAGAGATACCAGCCAAAGTGCAGACTATTGAAAATGCAGATAAATATGGTTTATAACACAACAAAACAAGAGTGAGGCTCAGCCACAGCACTCTGCTCTTTGTGTTTCTCAGGACAAAGGCCTTTGGAGGTCATTCTGAAGGACATGAGTCAGAGGTGTGGAACGAGATGCTCTACTTGTACTTTACTAATGTTTTACTGACAGGGGACATGGGCTAGTTGTTTCCAACAAGGTGGTGAGTTACTTTGCAGACTCCGGCCAGCCTTCTCTTAAGAGAACTGAGCTTCCCTAAACTGCTCTGATCAGTGAACTATACCTTGACCATTCTTACCTGGGCAGAAATGACCACTGGGGACAGAGAGTGACAGTAACCTTAGGAGAGGTTGGCAGTATCCACAGCCAGCAGGAAACAAGGCTGGGTTGGCCCACTCCAGATCAGAACATGTGTGAAAACACACTAGATATTTGTTTTCGTTGTAGCTTTTTTGATGGATTTAAAAATTCTGTCATGATGAAAAGGTCAATGAAAATAGTCTATGAAGGGTGAATTTTGTCTTGTAATTTGTATGTTCTAGTGTGATTTAGAAGTCTCTAAATTTCATTCTCATCCCCATTCCCCAAATTTCCCCTATTGAGTCTAACACTGATTTTATGTGTGTGTGTGTGTGTGTGTGTGTGTGTGTGTGTGTGTGTGTGTGTGTTTTGTTTTTACTTATTTAATTATTTGTTTGTCTGTTTATTTACTTCCATGGCCTGAATGTGGAGGTTAGAAGAAAACTTGACAGAGTCCATTCTCTCCTTCCTCTGTGTGTGCCCAGGGAACCAGACTTGGCTGAACGCACCCCAGACACTGGGGCCATCTTGCTAGCCTGAATCAGAATATTTGAATTCTTTAGTTTAGTGGTTCCTAGTGAGCATCAGCTGTGGTTCCAGCATTAGACTTGGGAGCTTAAATCAACGCTATTTTAGTCCTGCTTCCCTCTATAATTTTACAAGTGAACCTTGTTTTCCAACCAACTACCTGGGTATACACAAAACAATGAAAAGAATGAACTTAATCTTTTCTGTGGATCCAGCTTCTAAACTGCTGAAAGAGAGCAAGAGCTTAAAAGATACTTCTTTTAATTAGTGTGTGTGGTGTGATGTACACAGCATGCATAGCCATGTGTGTATGCACATATGTGTGTAGAGATCAGAGACCAGTGTCAGGTGTCTTTCTCAATCACTCTTCTTATTTTTTAGATTTATTTATTTGTGTGTGTGTGTGTGTGTGTGTGTGTGTGTGTGTGTGTGTGTGTGTGTGCCTGTCTGTCTGTGAATGTGTATGTGGGGTTGTGCCTGTGTAAATGCCATAAGATGCATCAGATCCTTCAGAACTGGACTCACAGGCATGATGGGATGCCTGGCTTGCTACGTGGGTGCTGGATCTAATGCCCGTTTCTACAGTAGTTCACTGTGATAGGAAGTCACAACATGCCCACACGGTTGGGCTTGCCCGGCGGACCGCCTAGTTATTTCCCGTTCAAAATAGCCATTTCCGGGTTAAAACATCTCCCATGACTCGCATGGCCATGTAATCTACGCGCATGCGTGGAGTAGCCACAGGCGTTCCTGTACGCATGCGCGGCCCTCTCCAAGCCAGCGCCATTTTGCACAGGTCTCTTCTCTTCTCTCCTCTCCTCTTCTCCTCTCTTCCTGACCACGTGTGTGTTTCCCACAGACCTGTCACGTCTCTTCTATCCTATATTAATAAACAGCTCTTCTGTGGATTTGTCGTGTTCGGGACGTGTTCCTCGCAGGGTAAGAGCACCAAAATAACTAACACACTGGGCACTCCGACCTGCCGAGTCATCGCTAGCACCTCTACTTTAGTTTTTAGAGCAAAGGTCTGTCCCTGAACTTAGAGCTCAACAATTTTTCTGGGCTGGCTGGTTAGCAAGCCCTTGAATCTTCTTGTCTCTGCCTCCCCGTGCTAGGTTTACAGACACACACCACCACATCAACCTTTTACACGCGTCTGGAGATCAAAACCAGATCCTCATGCTATGTGGAAAGCATTTTACTGACTGAGCCCTAGCTCCCAAAGACAAGGCTTGTGTGTGTGTGTGTGTGTGTGTGTGTGTGTGTGTGTGTGTGTGTGTGTGATAAATGGCTTGTCCTGAGTTGCACACAAAGTCTTGATTTGTTTTATAACTCACTACACCTTCTGTTATAGGGAAGGCCTGTGTAACCAAGTGACCAGTCTCTGTAGTTACGTTAAGAACATGTGTTCCTTCTACATACATAGCTTGTAAAGGCTGGAGTGGAATGGGAACTGTCACATATAACTCATCTGCTGGCAGTGCTGAAGGACCTGCTCTCTCATCTGCGGGCAGTGATGTCCACACACAACCCTCAGTCCTCTCCAGAGCTGGAGGGACCCATCTTGTGGGCCTGTTCTCTGACCAGGTATCTAGTCATTGGACAATGGGACTTTAAGGTTGTAATCTCCAGCTTGTTCCAGTCCAGTTTCTGTGTTCCACACAGGGCTGGCTGCATTCTCCTGTGACATCAGAGCCAGAGCTCTCCCTGCCCAACCCTGTTCTTTCCTCTTCTTCTTAATCATGTCCCCAAGAGCATTTGTCTAACATCCCTTATCCGTCTATCTCTCTCGGTGTCTGGTTCCCAGAGAATCAACCCACATGACTGACCATAAAAATGAGAATTCTCTGGATATTTTACAGAATATCAAAGAACACATAATAAGGGATCTTCAGAGATCGACTTTGTGGAAAACTGTTTTTTGCTCAGTGTCTTTGCAGTGGGATTTTCCATTTGAGTTTGATATCCTTTCCATGGAGTTCTTACCCCCCACATCCTCATTTCCAGCTTGCTTTTTTTTTTTTAAATGCTAAATGCTGTTTGATGTAAGATCCAACCAAGGCTGAATTTTCACAGTAGGCAATGGTTTGGGACTCGATTTATGGCTGTTTGGCCTTGGGTTGTTTCCATTTGATTTCAGAGGCTGATTAATCTCCTGAAAATACCTCTAGGGATTGATAGTACTGTGGTGTACATTGTCAGAGCACAATTATTCAGATGTTTGTCTATTGGCTCTCCTCTGATGGCAGTTACCTTTTTAAAGTCCTCAAAGGGGTTGGGGATTTAGCTCAGTGGTAGAGTGCTTGCCTAGCAAGCACAAGGCCCTGGGTTTGGTCCTCAGCTCCAGTAAAATAAAATAAAAATAAAATAAAGTCCTCAAAGAGTGCAGCACTTTGAGAAGAAAACAATGAAGGGCAAAGAAATCACCTTCGTGGGCCTCTGACAGTCGTCATGTGAAATAAAAGAGGGAGGTAGCACTGGTTTACTGGTAGTAACATCCCAAGGCTAGGGAAGCTGACTTCCCAGAGAACATTAAACTTTCCCCAGGTGCCAGCTGAATGGCCACATTTGAATAGTACTAAAGAGGGACTTTAAATACTAAGAAATATAGTGATATCCAAAGAAAATATCATTTTTTTGAGACAGGGTTTCTCTGTGTAGCCCTGGTTGTACTGGAACTCGCTCTGTAGACCAGGCTGGCCTCGAATTTACAGAGATCCTCCTGCCTCTGCCTCCCAAGTGCTGGGATTAAAGGCGTGCACCACCATTGCCTGGCATTCACTGATGAGTTTTAAGTTGATATCTTCAGCTCAGGTTTTCCCTCAGCACTCTCTTCAGCACATCACCCTCAACACCTACTGTGTATAGTCAAACCTCGTCTTCGTTTACTTACCCTGTTATGGCCTCCTGTGTAGTTGATTTGGCAAAGTGGACAATCATCATTCTTTCTTTCTCTTTTCATTTTTTTGGGGGGGATTGTATGTGTATGTGTGCCACCACCGCCCAGCAGAAAATATGAATTTTAATGTCCTCCAGAAAGAAACACAATGGTTAATTCTAGTGGTTATCAAATTGCTTATGTCACAAAACTTACTTTTGGTAAGCATGTGAAAAACTATCCTAGTGCAAATCAATTCCCCATAAGAAGAACCATCTCGGTCCCAGAAAGATGACCTGGGTGGCTGTCAAATGGGATTCCTTATCCTGGAAAGACAGTCTGGGCAGGTTTAGAAATGTGTTTAAGCCATGGACACATGGTATAATTCAGACAAAAAGAGAAAAATGGAGCCTAATTTTTTTTTCTCCTTGTTATTGTATCCTTTAAGCAAAACCTAGAATACTCAAGCATTGAGGCTTGCAAACAAAATATGCCAAGAAGTTTCACATGACATACATTTTCAAACTCAAATCTGAAACCCCCCCCCCTCTGTCATTTCTTCATTTTCTCCCCACCCCCAATCAGGCCAAGTACCTGGAGCCATGCAAAGGACTTGGCAATCTCAGTTCCTCAACTATGAAGAAAGCATTTTCTAAACTGAAATCTAAAGCAGCTGGTGGGCTTAAACTCTCTCTTGTGAGTCTTTGGTGAGGTGGTGGGGTAGATATGAGTCCAATTACATTATGGACTTTTGCAGAGAGTAAAGGATTCAGAATTTGCTTTTGGTAAAGCTAATGTCTCCAAGATACTGCCAAGGCCAACATTTTCCTAAGACATTTCCTAGGTCAGCTGACTCCTAGATGAACCTCTCTGGTTGCATTGCTTCAGTTTTCTGTGGGCATACTGACCAAATAGTATCCACTGGTCACATGTGGCTATTTGAAATGAACTAAAATTAGATTTAAAATTTTCTTCTTTAGTCAAGTAGGCAAACCATGAGGCAACTAGAACCCATGGCATGACATAAAATATTCCCATCATCCTGAAGTTCTCATGGAAAACAGTGTTCTAAGTTCTTATTTCTGGGTTTTCTTCAGAGAGAATTATTCTAATACACAAATATTTATTTTTAAAACAACTTCACTGAAATATAATTTACTCGCCCTAAAATTAACCCATTAGTTTTAATTAATCCAATTAAGTCTACAACTCAAGCCTTTCTCATACAGTTACCAAGCTTCATCCTCTAGAACACAGAACACAGAAATGGTGGAGCGACTGCCTTCTCAATTTTCCCAAGGATGGTCCGTGGCTAACAAACTCCAGACGCCAAGGGGAGAAGTTAAACATTGTGGTGTATAGATGTCTACCTTAATGAACTGAAACTTGCTTTCTCCCACCCCCGAGTGAGAAGGACGAATCTTTATGTGGCTGCGTCTTAAATGACATCAAAGGGAGGCATAAGCCTAGCTGGATTCTCCTGAGTCACATGCACATGGCACAACCGTGTCACCAAAATTGGGCAACTCGTGTGGTCATGTTGCAATGTAGCATAGCATTTCCCCTCCTTTCCTGTAGACAAAAATATTTCTCTAGCAAGAGAGATCTAAGTCTATTAAAACACGGTCAATGTAAAAATGTTTTGGAACATTTGATTATTGCAATACACAATGTCCTATGTAACAGTACGTTACTATTAGTATGTACATTACATAGTATGTTACTGTTAAAGTATATAATTATGTAAAGTAGTATGTAATATTATTGAACTCTATATAATTATGCAGTATTACTTTTGCATTTTTTATAATTCAGGTTTTTAATTTATAGTCATACAAAAATACATTATCATATAATTGAAAAGAATATTATGCAGCATTTCATTTGGGCTTTTTATTTTATTGCAATTTTAGTATTTTTGATATCTATTCTTAGTATCTTTAGATTCATTACAGGAGTTTTATTTTGTAGATTTTGTATAAACCAGCCTCTACTTAATGCTATTTCAGTGTTTCCAGTGTTTTGACAGAAATAATACCACAATGATAAAATTATACTCATTTTTCTTTACTCATTTACATATGTATGTACACATATATGTTTGTTTATATACAAATATTTCTATACCATATTATGTAGAATATAATTCTATTATATGTCAACACATACAGCTTGCTCAACATGATTTTTATGAATTTATCAGTCATGGTAAAATATGCGGAGTCTGAACAAACATGTACAATATATGCAAAATGCTTATAAAATTTGAAGATGGCTATAAGCAAAGAATGCAAAATATATCACTGATAACTTTCATATTGAATATATTATAAAATACCTTAATAGATTAAAAGATGATTAAAATTAATTTCACCTGCTTTTTAAAAATTTTTTCAAAATACATCTAGTGGATGATTTAAATTATATAGATGCTCTTTAAGTTTCTTTTGACACTAATCTAATATCCTAAATATATTTCTGATTTTCTATTCAGTGGATTACTTTTTTAATGATTGTGCCAACTTGATAGCTGTGTTTTGTATGACTTTAAGAATTTAAGCTGAGTGTGATGTTGCACATCTTTGATCTCAGCACTCAGGAGGCAGAGGCAGGCAGATCTCTGAGCCTGGCCTACAAAGTGAGTTCTAAGATAAGAGCTACTCACAGAAACCCTGTCTTAAAAAGATTAAAATATTTGAAATTAACATGAATGCAACCACATCTCTAAAAACAATTGATTCTTATTTCAGATGATTCATAACATCAATCTACAAAATGTTACATGTTCTCTTATGGGAACCTGATTACTAAGTGAATTGTATTAGATGGTTTTGTGTGCCAGCTTGACACAAGCTAGAGTCATCAGAGGAAGGAGCCTCAATTGAGGAAATGCCTCCTCGAGATCCAGCTGTGAGGGATTTTCTCATTTAGTGATCAATGGGGGAGGGCCCAGTCCATGGTGGGTGGTGCTATCCCTGGGCTGGTGGTCTGGTCCTGAGCAAGCCAGGAGAAGCAAGCCAGTAAGCAGCTCCTCTCCATGTTCTCTACATCAGCTCCTGTCTCTAGGATCCTGCCCTGTTTGAGGCCCTGCTCTGATTTCCCTCAGTGATGAACAGCAATGCTGAAATGTAAGACACTAAACCCTTTCCTCCCCGACTTGCTTTTGGGTCATGGTGTTTCCTCACAGCAATAGGAGTCCTAACTAAGTCTTGAATTAAACCTGCTTCTCTCTTCTTTATTGACTAATCCTGTTATTTAACATTTCCATACACACATACAATGTATTCCGATTATTTTGTCCCCACAGTGTCTCTTCTCCCTCCCAATTCTACCACTTCCCTCATAATTTAAAAATATGTAGTCTTCTAAATTTAGGCTTTCCAAATGTCTGGTTTCTACTTTATTTACTATATTCCTGAACCATCTATGTTTTATGATACTTTAATAATAAGCCCATTCTGTCATTAGCTTTATCTCATTGTTTTGATAGGAGGACTTCACATTTTCTACTAGCTTGTCATCAGTGCAGAGAAATGCTATTGAGGTCTGGCTCTGTTGTCTGTCTGTCTGTCCCTCCTGATTTGTTTTGTTTTCTGATACAAGGTCTCATGCTGTAGTCAAGGCTAGCCTTGAACTCAAGGCTAGACACCTGCCTCAGCCTCCTGAATGTTGGGGTTCTTGGCATAAATCACCATGCCCAGTGAATTTTGTGACTGTCTTACATCCCCTTGACAATTTCTGAATTGTATCTAATACTATTGTGGCCTTTTTTTCTAGCTTCTGGGTGTAGATACATTAACTTGATAAAAGAAAATTTTAAATTGTATTCTTCTTTGTGTTTATATGTAATCATTCTTCTTGAGAACACTGTGATGAAATTTATATGTGGCTTTTGGTGTGAAAGTAGCTATATGTATGTTGCTAATTTCTTATAATTAATTCCATTGATACTAACGGCCCATTCCAGGGAGGATCCTGACTGTTCCCGCATTGGATGGCTTTGCTTGTATTCTGTTCTGCTTGTAAAATATTGCTTCAGATTTTGCATAATGACAGGTTCATACTGTTTTGAAGGAGGCATACCATACTTTAAAAATATATCTTGGGGCACTTTAAGTTGTGTAGGAATTGTTTATTTTTAAAAAAGTTTTGAAAGAACACACCACTAACCAGCTGGGATTATAGCACCTATCTTACCCTACAGTTTTCTATTCGTGACCATGTGTTTTCTATTACACGCTTGTGCAAAATCAGAAAAGCATGACTATTAAATCAATTAGTCAGACACTTGCAGCTAAGAAAAATGGGTTTGTTTGTTTGTTTTTTTGCAGGCTGGGATTGAACCCAGGACAAGCCCTCTACTACTCAGCTGCATCTCCAACCATGAACAGTGTTTCTTAAAATTCAATAAAATCAATTTGATCTCTTGCTGATCACATTAATTTGCTATTTCTCTATTTATTGATTAAAACTTTGCCAGTTTTACCCATTTTGTCAAAATGTGTACTGCTTTCATGTTGCCTTTCTTTCTAGGGTTGCCATTGTATGTTTATTTTCTTACTGTGTTTTGGTTCATTACTTCCATGCTAGGAATTTTAGGTACAGAATTAATTCATGAAATTCTAATCTCATTTCTTTAATAGTACTTACTTAGAGAAATTTGCTTGCAGAATCTCATGGCATTTATTTTTTGTTAGCATAGCTTCCCTCTGTGAGGGTTAATACAGAACTTTGCTTTCATTTCCATGAGCTTGACTCTGTCGAACGCTATTCTCTTTGTTTAATTATAGTTGTATTGCTCTGTTGTAATGGGAGAATATGGTTTCATAGATTTGATGCTTTTGTGTCTTGCATTTAGAAGAAGTGCAGTATTCTATCTCTGATTATGATTAATTTGTGGGACTAAAAGGATCTTTTAAACCCTTTATTCTCCGTAGACTTTCCACATGTCTACTCTTGTGCTTCCTTCCTTCTCTGTTCAGATACAAACTTTCTCTCCCAGTTGTCTATGGATTCGACCATGTATTTCAGCACTGAGATCTGGGAGGGTCTTCGGCTGTTCCCATATGTACTTGATGGGGATGGCTTCCTGTATTTTATGATCTACCCATAGGTTCCTATGCTCAGAGTTTATTTTAATTCTCTGCTGTTACTCTGATGTCACTGTCTTATGGTTCTTAGTCATTTCAGCATCTGTACTTTGCAGAGAGCTTCCTCAAATTATGTAGCCGATGCTGTGTAGTCCTTATATCCATTGGCTTTGCTGGACTCACGTGTTGTTACAGGTTGATTAGGGATGATTTGTTGGATTTTCTAGATAAGTTATTCCATCATTTAAATGAAATACCTCTCCGGCAGGCAGCTTCAACAAAGTCCTCTGGTTAGCCTCCCCCTAACCAGAGTGAAATCACTGTAAACAGTTCTCTCTGTGTCTCCTTCACTTAATGTCAAATGTTCCTTTATTGTTTCCAGAGGAGCTTGAGGTCAGGTGTCCAACAGATGGGACTCAGCTCAGGCCCTACCAGGGCTTTCGTTTGGAGTAGCAGCTGGGGTAAAAGGAAGCTCTGGTTTTAATCTTTTTTTCCCCCCATAATTCTTCTGCCCTAACTATACCCTACCATCATCTTGGAAGTGTAAAAACTCACATTTCTCCAAAATACCGCCCTTCTCTGGAGCAGTCAAGGTGCAGGGTGTCTTCTCTGTGCTTTCCAGGTCATAGAGCTGCCTTTGGTGGAGCAGGGTGGGGTTAACCCCCAGGGAGCAAACAAGAGATCTGACTTTGGCTCCCACTCCTACATCAAGTCATTCTCATCTTCCTGTCTTCTTAATTTTTCCATAAAATGGAGAAAAAAGCAGTAAGTGTTCATGAGCGTCTCTGTGTGGGCGAAAGGAGGGAGTCTGAGAAGCCTTTGGAATAAACAGGTTCCTGATAAGAACTCACTGCTTTCCCACTGAGCCTCACAGCTGCACGGAGATGGCCATGGTGTTTGAATATGCAGAAGAGTCTCTTTGTAGTATGGTCTGAGGAAGAGAAAAGAGAGAAGATGGGGAGATGGGCATTCTCCAAGGCTTGGTGCACTGGTGAAGCAATAGCTAACCAGCTGACTGCCTTGGGTCCCAGTGTTCTGGAAATGATTGTGACACCTTATACCTACCCATGCTTTTGTGCATCCTGACTGCTCTGTCTCCCTGCTTTGTTTTGCCTAGTTGTGATATAAATGGGTTGCATATCTCAGTTGTGTCTCAGTGTCTCTGTGAACGGGAATAAATGTATGTACTGTGCCAGTTCTGTTCTTGCTCTGCTCTTGTCCCTTCCCTGTCACTGACAAGGGAGGGAGTGGCTCAGAGGGAGGTGGGTGTGCTTTGCTGTCACTGTGGACTCTAACTCCCCTTGCCTCATTCTTCTGTCCTCACTTGACCAAAGGCTGAAACAACAAAGCAATCCCACCTCCAGATCTTGGACACAAGGTCTCTATGACATAAATCCACAATGTCCAAATGTCAAAGCAGGCCTGCCATAGAATCTCTATGTGCTCCCCTGGGAAGGCCTGTGTGACAGCCTGCGTGTAAGGTGGCTCTCAGACACCCTATCCATCCCAGGATTCTTGTACGTCCCACCTGAGGCCTGGAATCAGCTAGACTTGCCAGGAGAACCAGTAAATACGTATCCCACCCTCTCCACTGTTCTATTCGTGCTAGAAGTCAGGTCACTGAGCTAGCTGCCCAAGAAAAGCCCTCATTCTAACACGTTCTTTCCTCTTCATGCTGGGAGCAATCCTGACCGGCGATCCCCATTCCTTACCTTTTTGGATTGATTAGTGGATTTCCAAAGACATTTTCTGTTTGTTAAGCAAGTACCCCTCTTTCTCAATGAGATCCTTTGTTTCTCTCACTGTTCTGTTTCTTTCTCTTTGGAATTATCAGCTTAGCTTTGGAAGACTGAAATGGTTTTATAGCTGAGTACTGATGGGCAGGTTGATGTGCAAACAATCCCCAAGCCAACACGTCAAGCAGGACCTGTCGTTAACAGACTTCAGTGGGACACAATGCAGTCTGTGTTTACGTTCATAATGAAACACATATTTTATTATATTAAGCATGGAAATAAGGAGGCTGCTGGTTACAAGATATTAACCTAAAAACATAACCTTTAAGGAAACAGTGAGAAGGAAAGTACATTACATGTCGATGTGGCTTAGATGTCTTGTATGCCAGAAAGTTTCTGTAGATTGTTAGGGGAAATTTATTTATGAATTTAAGTTGCTACTTTTAAAATCAGTGTTCATGGCATTCTTGAAGGCTTGTGATTGGCTCCATCCTGGGTGACAGATATAAATGCCAGTCACTTTTTTTTTCTTTTTTTTGAGCCAGGGTTTCCCTGTGTAGCTCTGGCTGTCATAAAACTCACTTTGTAGACCAGGCTGGCCTCGAACTCACAGAGATCAACCTGGCTCTACCTCCTGAACTATTTTTATTTAAAAAAAAATTTGTGTGTGTGTGTATGTGTGTGTGTGTATGTGTGTGTGTGTGTATGTGTGTGTGTGTGTATGTGTATGTGTGTGTGTATGTGTATGTGTATCTGTGTATGTGTGTGTGTATGTGTGTGTATGTGTGTGTATATGTGTATGTGTATGTGTGTGTATGTGTGTATCTGTGTGTGTGTGTATCTGTGTATATGTGTGTATATATGTGTGTGTGTATGTGTGTGTATGTGTATGTGTGTGTGTATATGTGTGTGTGTGTGTGTGTGTGTGTGTGTGTGTGTGTGTGTGTGTGTGTTGCTTCAGAAGTTGCTTCTCTCCCTTTACCACTTCTGTTCTAGGGATTGAAATCAACTCTTCAGGCCATCAGTCCCTTTGCCTTCTGAGTCATCACACTGCCTCCCTGCCCAGTCATCATTTTTATCCCAGGTGATCAAGATGGAAAAAATAAAATCCCCACAGTTTAAAGGATTTGTTTTACATCAAGCAGCGACTGACCTCCAGTCTGGGCTGAGTCACCTAGGCAGGGTGCTTCCTACTAGCCTAAAGCAGATTGAGGGGAGCCGAAACAGTAGATTGTTGGATTGAAATGTTTACACAGCACTAGAGAGAAAAGGTCTTAGGGCTGACCTTTGAACTAAGCTACATGCTTAAGTGGAAAAAAGAGACGTGGATGAGTGGAGACAGTGAGGATCATTTTCATGGCTGAAGTACCAGTAGAGACTATTAAGGTCTTTGTAGAGAGATGGGTAGGTAAAGAACGTAGAGCTGGTTCAGTGTGTGCTTCTGTGGAGACAAGAAGGCTCAGTTTGATGTTGGAGAATATGGAAGGGAAAACAGCTTTATTTTGGATGCAGCATAAGTTGAAACCCGAAAGTACCAGAGCTGAAGACTGAAGGCAATTGCTCCACATGCTTTGATTGCATTGCTCTAGCATTGTGCCACACTCCTGAGCGCTTCTGTTTATCACAAACACAGCAAGCACACAGCATCAAAGAAGTTACTATATCAGGAAAAGGCGTTTATAATTGACCAAGTAACCAGGGATCTCTGGCTTAATGACAGAGAGAGAACCAAACCTAATTTACAAGGCAGGGGAAATGGGCCGGTTAAGTGAACTGTTAGAACTCAGACTGGAAATACATGGTGACAGGATATTTGGTTTCAAGACACCAAAACTCCACAGGAGAGAAGTATGCATTTGGAAGAAGGCAAACCATTTTATTACGTCATACCCAATAGTAATTCCACTAAAGTAAACTAGGAAAAATGGGGTGGGGACGGGAGGCTGCTGGTGGTGTACAACATCTAATTTGACTTCAATTATAGAGCCGAAACATCGGTGATTGAACACCCAGAACCAGCAAGTCACCCAGAGTCCTTCAGTATGACCTTTACCCTGGGGCTGGAACTGACTACCACCCTGGGGGATAATTGCCTTCCCAGTTCTCAAGGTTCTCCTGTAAAGGAAATTCCAAAGCTCCATTGGCAATGCATTCCAGTGACTGACAGCAGAGCAGGGAAGGTGTTTCCCTTCATCCCAGTCTAGCTCAAGGTCCATGATTCATATGATAACATATGAACTCAGTGATTCATATGATCGTTTGAGGCTACCTCCCTGCAGTGCCTTAACACCACTAAAGTAATATAAGGACCGTTTGTACAGGACTTAGATGAAGACAGAAACTAAGATGTACTGTGGCTTGTGCTGTCAGCTTCCCCACTGTGACCTCTGACCCCCATAGAGCAAGCCAGTTCCATCACTTCCTCTGAGCTTGGCTTCCTTTCTTTGTTTCTCTGTCACTTGACTGACACCGAACCAGATTATAGAGTTGTAGCCTTCGACTCTCCGTCTTCTCATTCTCCCCAAGCCCCTCCTCCACTTCCTCCCGTGTCCCTTCCCACGTCCATAGAGGGTTGAGTGCATTGCGTGGGCCTGTCCTTACTACTGACTTTGTGTGACACGATTAAGCTAACCTTTGTGCCTCACAGAGGCTTCAGGTACCTCTTCCATCATGAACAAGGCAGAGTTTGGCTGTTTTTGTTTTTGTTTTTGTTTTTTTTAAATATGTGTAAGTGTCTAGGGAAGCTTCCCTTTGCCAAGTAATTTGTTCATTTTAACAGCAGCTTTCTGGAGATTTCATCCCCTCTTGTGTTGTATATTGTTTGGCCGGGAATTTCTAATTATGAAGTTGGGTAGTGTGCCAAGCTGGAGGGGTGATGTGTTTGGTCTGGTGGGGCTTTCCTATATCCTACTCTTAAATATAGGTCAGGATTTTTAATGCCCTATAGTGAGGCCTGAACCACTCCATTAATTTATCTTTAATGGAGTTGTTAATGTATACACAGTGGACAATAGATAAACTTTCTATTCCAAGCTTCTCATGACGTCCTCCTTAGAATCAAACAGTCGCTTTCTCCAAGTAGAGATGGTACCTACATGAAGGAGTTTGTTTGCATGGGGTAAATAAAGAAAAGATAGAAATAAGCATAATGTATGGAGTTTATAGAAACTCAACAGATCTGAGGAAGAGGTCTTAGGAAACAAGAGAGGGGTTTATGAGTGTGGAGGGATGATGATAGTCATTAAGTAAATCTACAAACCTACTACCAATCTGTGGTCTGTCAGAGTCTGGGTTGCTGCAGTCTGAGGGTAAATCCTATGAGATGTCAAGGGCTGACTAATAGCGTGGAGAAAAAGCCTTAAGTGGAGCTAACTCATATGGGTTCAATCTGCATGGTAGCTTCATTGAAAAAGTCAGCATCAATAGCCTCCTCCTGCGTCTGTTGCTCCATTTAACCACTGAAGCATTAAAAATCATATGAACTCATATGAGGATTCATAAATAAATGAAGGAGGTATATTTTAATGAGAACCACTGTGGAAGTATGGACTTAGCACTTCAAGGGCTTTGAAAGAGTAATTAATTATATTTTTGGCGTTAAAATATACTATAAAAGGAAGAAACATCTAGGCTTCCTGAAGGATGCCTACTGCTTCTAACAGTGAGAGAAAAAAGGAATTCTACACCTGGCAGACACTACAGGCTGAAGGTGACAATACCTGGCTTTCTCACAAAGAGTGTGACTGTTAAGTACATTGAAGCAGGAGATTATTTATACTAGAAAGAAACCTGACTACCCAGAAGGAAATGGTTTTCCTGAAGTAAAACTGTTGGAGACTTTGAACAGTGACTTCCCCCATTCTTCCCAGAATCAGTCTGTTGCAGTTGGAGAAATAGCTTGATGCTGGAAGGGAACAGGAGTGAAGGGTGATGATGACACTGTGAACAGCCCATTCTGGCGGGAATGGGCTTTCGAGACATTTCTAGGCTGATTTTTAATGCCTCAGTGGTTAAATGGAGCAACAGACGCAGGAGGAGGCTATTGATGCTGACTTTTTCAATGAAGCTACCATGCAGACTGAACACTTCTGAATGACATATGGAGTATAGGAAAATAGATCTGTGCAGTTCAGATGTAATATATTAAAGCTGATGTGTGGCTTAGTCAGGCCCAGAACCTTGGCAGGACCGAAGAACATGTCATCAATAGAGGGTTTAGCATCAAATGTTCCAGAAAAATCAACAAAAATAAAAACTAAAAAACAGCATTGTATGTGTTCATTGGGATGTACACTAGGATCTCTGTGAGAGCAGTTCCAGTATAAAGGCAGAGAGCAGACACGGCAGCCTGGAAATAGAAAGAGAAGAATCTTAGAACAGATATTTTCTAGATAAAGACGTTTCATGTGAGGGCAAGGAGAGCAAGAAGAGAGAAAGGTGGTTTAAGGATAGGCTAAGATAGTCTGTAACATACTAATATGTGGAAGAAAGGTAGCCTTGGAGACAGAAACAGACTGCATAAAAAGGCAGGAGAGAGGTTGGACCTTCCCCACATCAGTGAAATTAGGAGAGAGCAACCCCCCCCCCCCCATAGGTGCCTTTGGCCTCTTCAATTCAGGGGTTCCCATTGCCCTGGCACCTCTCACCAGCTGTTGTGAGTATCGTGCTGGCTAGGAGTGAGGCATGGAGCGGATGTATTCTTTTCTTCATAGACTGTCCTTTTATCCATAGTGGCACAGTGGAGGGGAGCTATGATTGGCACAATCCCTCTTAAGTAATAGTGTCAGAGACTTAAAACCACACAGAGCAAATTCTAGTTGGCTACCTAGTGATTCTACCTCAGAGTCCAGCCTTGGGGTGCTTCTGACAAAGTCATCTCTTCCCTGCCCAGCTTCTGGGTGCCCTTCTCATTGCCTTGAGTAGGGTTCCTTAAACTTTTCCCATTCCTGATCCCTTCACTCCCAAAACTTTTATGCCATCCATGTACATAGGCATTTAAAATAGGAATATAGATGGCACGTTTCCTGACAATAAATTATAAACTTATTTTAAAACAATTCTTTGGTATACATATAATTTTTCTATTTGTTAAAGCAAAGGCAAATTTCATTCTAATTAGATGGATGTATGGTGTGTTTTTATTTTTTACATAAAGATTTAAATCTTGGCTGTATATTAGCAGGATGTAGAACATCTTCAATGTTTTTCAGAATTGATTGTAATTTTGATTTTATGATTGTCAGTGCAAAGGATACTGCTTCGCATAAATATGTAGCAGAAGATGGCAGACATATATACAGGGCCAATTCTGAAATTGCTGGAAATTGTCTTAATTCCAAGTCAAAATTCACTTAACAATTTAAAAAAAATGAAGCTCAAATCAACAACTTAAATGGAGATTTTAAAATCAAATCATTCTAATTCAGCATGATCCAATACATGAATTGGTATTTACATGCCGAGAACTGGTGGTAGGAAATTATTAGAAATTGTTGTTTTCTGTGATCAAACCACCATTTATCTAAGAGCAGAGAACTTTGTGTCTACACAGCTCCTGACATACAGCAGTGTTGCTCTGAGCTGTGGTGTTCCTGACAGCATTCCTTGGGTTGCATAGGATATTCTGTGAGTGCAATGTGTACTTCCAGATCCAAGGCTGTGGTGAAGTCATGTGACACAACACGGGTGAGTGCTGCCAGACACCTCACATTTATCATGCATTGGACCTTGAATGAAATTTTCATGATGTGTTCTAAACTCTTCTACTGTGGCCCAATTCTTGTGACCCCTATACTCACTTGTGTAGCCCCCACAGAGACTTGCTGCCCATAGAAGAAGCTGATGCCTTGAGCACAGCTGGAGTACTTTGTTCTGCTCAGCTCTGGGATGTTGTGCATGAGAGGCAAATGCCCTCCACTGGACTGTGGCCCATCTTCTTCTGAGGCATCTGCTCTCCTTCTAGGTTGCTTTATGATATACTAGAATCAAGCCTGAGGCTGTTTCCAAAAATCTTGATTTCTTCTTGTTCTTATGTTTAGCATTGGCAAGGACCACTCCTTCATGGAAGACTCCACCCAGGGAAGTAACAAAACTCTGTCTCCTAAAGATCAACCACATTATAACAGAGGAGCCTAAGCACACCTAACATGTAGTTTCTCATTTGAAGCTAATTTTAGACCACAGGAGAGTTGAGGGGAGGTAAGGGCAGACAGAGTGGCAGAGAGGCAGTTTACTGTCTATTCAAGAACTCTAGGGCAGCTGCTGAGCTAGGGAGCCAGGGGGCCAATCAGAAGACCAACAGTGTGGAGAACAAAGATCTGTGCCCAGTAGCAAGGGGTAAACTGTTGTCCAAAAGCACTTGGGACCCCACTAGAGACAAAAGTCATGGTTGTCAGATAGCTTGGCTACATTGGTTTTTTTGTTTGTTTGTTTTTTGATTCAGCTGAGTGGCAGCTTGGAGTATGCATAGAGAAGGCCCATGATCAGATCTATGTGGAGATCTACGTTGGCAAAGTGGGCACTGGATGGCAAAGATAAGAAGGGACTAGCATGCCAGTGAGAATGTGGTTTTCTTCGGCTGCCGCTCAGTGGGGTCCCTGGTGCTGTTGGATATTTTCCCTTCCCCCTGGGCAGGGGAAACAATGTAAGAAAGCTGAGGGACTGAGAATGGGATGGGGTGAAGGATGTACAGCCATGCTGACTGGCAGGTGGGTCTGGGAGAAACAGGGCGGGGCTTGTGCTGCTTAGTTTTCAATGTCAACTTGACACAACCTAGAATCATCTGGGGAGAGAAAGTTTTAGTTTAGGAATTTCCCAAATAAGAGTGGCTTGAATCTGTGTCTGTGAGAGATTATCTGTTTAATGACTGATGTGGGAGGGCTCAGCCCACCGCAGCACAGTCCCTAGGTAAGTGGATCTGGGCTGTATACGAAAGACAGCAGAGTACAAGACAGTGAGTGAGCTAGCAAGCAGTGTGCCTCCATGGCTTCTGCTCCTAGCTCCTGCCTTGAGTTCCTGTCATAACTTCACAGAGTGATGACTCATGACCTGCAAATGTGAGGTGAACTAAAGCTTTTCTTCAAGTGACTTTTGGTCATGGTTTTTATTACAGTAGCAGAGAGCACTCTAGCACAGGACTGATGAAATGGTTAAGTTTCTGGCTAGACAGTCAGAGAAGAAACATTTCTAAGGTTGACAGTGTGAGATGGGTAGATGAAGGGAAGTGGGCTGGGAGCAACACACTGCACCCTGGATATTTGACTGCTAACATTCATGGAAATAAATGTGTTATTAAAAGCCATGTCAACACAACACAAAATAATTCAAATTCAGAAGGATTTTCCTAAGCTTTTGCTTACCATGCCATTGAAGGTGGAAGAGGAGAAAACAGGTCTTTCCATAAACCTTACAAACAATAAAGATGGACATGGTGGCTTGTGTCTATGATCCCAGAACCCAGGAGGATTACCAAGAGTTTGAAACTAGCTGGGATACCTAGTGAGTTCCAGGTTAGCCTGGACTACAGTAAGTAAGAGACTGTCTCAAAAATATTAATAATAACATTAGCAATAAACACCCCCAAATCTTTTTTATTTTGTGATATCTCTAAGAAAATCAACTGCATAAAGAGCAAGTTTTATATTCCAGATTTGTGGCTTCTTTGGGAAAATAGGAGGAAGCTATCTGCTTGGGCCAGCATTTCTCCATGGAAGTGGGGACCAGCTGCTATGGGTCCCTGCTACAGCACCCTGCTCTCCCACACTGGTTGAACGACAGTGTACTCATCAGTATGTTCATGGCTTCCTCAGAGACAGGAGAGCATTGAGATGTTTCTCGTGTCAAGAACCTATCAAATTCAGAAAACCATAGATGAATCAGACAAGATATTCCTCTGTATTGTATAAGCCAAGTATATCATCGTTGAGAGCTATAAATTCTAGAATTCTATGAGACAAATCCACTAGGGATCTCTCACTACCCATAGGCCACACAGACATTTGTGTTTGCAATGACCAATGACTCCTGTAATAAAATAATGACATAAAGCAGTCAAGTATACAAGAGAGAATTTAAAAAATTAGTGTGATAAACAACAGTTACCTTTGAGGTGAATTGTATTAGTTTACCTACCATATTGTTACTTTTTTAATAGAATAATTTTATTGAATCCTCAGTAATTAATAGATTACTTCAAAGTGCTACCTAATTCAATAGCCACCGAGAAGATTTAATGAATTCACGACGTGGTTTCTCCCTGACTGGAAAGCATTGATGCAATTCTCTGAGTGCATAGTTTCTTGGCAGCCATAGGTTCTTGTAGAAGACAGATCCAAGGAAAGTGGTTGAAGGTCCTTTAGTGCCAACGGAGAGTAAGAATATAGAAATGAAAACTTTTGGCAGCTCTAACTTGCCATAAGAGTGTCCAGAAAGAAAGGGTCATTAGGTCATTATATATTTTTTGTTAACAATGATGATAAAATAAACACAATGTAAGTTTCAGGGGCATAACAGATGAAAATGAAAAGCATGAACTGACTCAGGAAGCAAATGGGCACCTTGTATGGACCAGTACTCTGCTATAATCTGCTGCTTCCTTAAACGATTTCAATATTTTCTCTGTTCCAGGTAGCTTCCACATTAGGCATGTGGGGACAGTAAACTATGAAGCCCCGAAACTGAACTGCATCTTTAGAGAAACACAGAAATGAGATGAGAGTGAGGTTGGGGAGTTAACGCTGTCATAATACATTGAGGGGAAAATAATGTGGAGTCCAAGTGCTCAGTGAGTCAAAAAAATCTGGAGTCGTAATATTAGAGCCTGTGAACTGGAAACCAGATCAGAATTCATAACCTACCAGGGTGTAAGTGACAGGGAGAAGTCTGTAAACAGCATCAGGGTTATCTGGGGAGACTGAAAGTTTAGTATGTGCCAGGGACCCTGAATAGCTCAGGGCCTAGGTATCAAATTAACAATGCAAACAAATAGAAGACAGTTTAGCGAAGGATGACAATTAAAAGCTGAGGTGATTGAAATGTGAAGAAGGCCTAAGAGAGACAAAGTTGTGAATTGCCAGCCTGTTAGAATGAGAATCTAAAGGTATTTGATGACTTTAAACACGGACAAATTGCTTATCAGAATTCAACCATTACTGTATGAATGCCATAAACCAGGGTTATCCAGAACAGCAAACTTATCAACGGCATGAGCATATTTTATTGCTTGCTCTGATAATCAGTCGAAAGGAAGTGCTAGCAGCATTTGTTGAATGACTATATTTTGGCTCTAACTTTAACTTCTATGAATTTTACAATGCCATGAAACACTTCAGCAAGGATTTTGGCATAATATTTACAATTTCTTTAATAACATTGCTCATGGAAGGAGCGATGGGAAGCACTCATTTAGTAACTGCAGAGGCACAGGCAGGAAGGAGGAGAAATAATTGCTTACTGCACGGTTTGTGATGAAGAAAAAAGTCTTACTTGAGCTTGAGAAATACGTAGGGAGCCAAGAATTGCATGTCACAGGAACACGCCTCTTCCTGTCACCATATAAAGGTACCTAACATTTGGTTGTTTGTGGAACAAGGACCTCTCTAACACATGTGAGCAGTGGCTTGTGGGAGATAAGCACTTAGGTCCAGGATAAATCCAAACCTGGCACAGACTTATGCATCATTAGTTACAGCTCTGCCAAGATGCTTTGGGGAACATTTTAATTTAAATGCCAAGTTTACTTCAACGAAATCTCCTTCATATGATCTGTTGGAAATCTAGAATGAAATAGATAGGTGCTCATTTTGGAGGGCATTAGGAAGGTGAATTAGATGGTAGTTTCATAAACCACCACCGCAACAAAAAGAACACATTCTGGGTGTTTGACCCTCAGTGTGCACCTACTCAGTTCAGAGCACTCAAGGGAAGAGTTGAGGAGTCTTTGTTGGGCCAAGCGTTTTTTTTGTTTTTGTTTTTTTTTTTTTTTGCTATTGACATGTAAAATGCAGAGAATTAAGAGTCTACTGCTGAAGGGGCAGGACCTTCCAGATGGCTGCTGAAAACATCAGTATTAGAGAGCTTGACAGCAAGACCCTGCATGCTGCCTGCTCTCTCACAACACACAGGCGATTAGGACTGCAAATCTAATAAAGCAAGTGAGAAAATGAATTATTTGGAAGTCTTTTCCTGCAAAACTGTCACAAGACAAAAACATTTTGAAGCTAAACTAGGCGGAAGAGTTGTTGTTGTTGTTGTTGTTGTTGTTGTTGTTTTGGCCTGGTTTATGGATGGGGTGGGGCAGAAAAACAATTTCAAAGGTTGTCTATCCAGAGTGTACCCGCCCAGCTCGAGTTGTCCAGTGGGTTACAAAAGCATGACAGAGGATCAGAAGAATTAAGACATCCCAAGAATAACAGGGAAGGATTTTGATGTTGCTTCTGGGGCAAGGATGGGTATGTTTATGAATGTGAAACTTATTTCCTTAGAGGCCTCTTGGCAATTTGCTACCACATCATGCTAATAAGGGCAAAGTCTCTAAGTTCAGTCCTTGTGGGCTCTCAGTGTCTCCTGTGCCCGGGAAAACGAAAAGGAAATGCACAGTGAGAGAAAAACTGGGGTGCCAGAGCCAGGCATGAGGCTGGCTGGCCCTCAGGGTGCCTGGGATGGAGAGGTGGGTACCACACAGTGCAGTGGTCCGGCCACTCTGCTAGTGCTTCTGTTAGGCTGTATAGTGGTCCTGCCCTCTTCCTTGGCTCCAGAATCGGGATTTAGGGAAAGTATTTGCATGTGGGAGCAGAACATTCATCACTGATTTTTGATTCTGTCCCAAAAGATGTGCCTGATTTGGATGGTACCCACGAGGGACGGGACAAGCAAGCATCCTTGGAGGCAGGATTAGGAAGGACACGATAGGGAGGGACTACAGTGATAGACCAGGTCCCCCGGGACAACCCAGAGGCACCGAATAAACTCTGCAGATGCCTTCTGTCTCTCAATGCCTGCCAGCCTTCCCACCTCAACCCCAGATCCTGGCAACCAGTCATGTCCACTGAGTTTAGCAGTCCAAGGGCGCGCAAGGGGGATTGTTTCTGCATATAGAATGGGTCTGCTCTACCGAGGAAGCCCAGCGGCAGCTGGGTGGGAAGGGACCGGGTTCCGAGTGCGGGGTTGAGGCTGGACACGAGGTGCAGCGGCCAAGCCCATGGCCCCAGGATCTTCAGTCTACCCAAGACCCGCGTGCACGCTGTGGCCTCGGGATGGGGATAGCTTCGGATGACTGACAGTTGGCGGTGGGGTCCGACCTGCCGGCTGACCCGGCCTGGGACCGCGACCCGAGCCCGGACAGGTCCCCGCGGCCTGTAGGGGGCGGCGCGAAGCTCGGGAGGCGACGGCAGCGGGTAGGTCGCGGTGGGCCCGGGGCCGTCAGAAGCCGCCCTGGGCCTTGGCTGAGCCCGGAGGGGACTGACGGGCCTGGGCGGAGCCGGGAGCCCGGGAGCCCGGGAGCCCCGCGCGACGCGCCTCCGCGTGGTCGCCAGCGCTTCGGGCGCCGTGGAGCGAGCCCTCGCGGGAGCCGGGCCTAAGGGAACGCGGCGCTCGTCGGTGAGCGCGGGGCCTGAGGGGACGCGGCGCGCGGCGGTGGGCGCCAGCGCGCGCGCGTTATTTTTGGCGCCCGCAGCGGCGCGTGTGCCGGGGCGTGTTTTCCTTCCCCAGGTGCCGGCAGCCGGGACGCCGCCACCCGAGCTGACTCTCCTCTCTTCTCTCTCCCTCTCCCCCCCGACCTCGGCAGGACCCCAAAGGTAATTCCGCCGGCACGACGTTCTCCGCGCGGGAGGCGAGCTCGCCGCACGCGTCACATCTGAATCAAAAAGAGAAAAAAAAAAAAGCCAAGAAAAAAAGCGGAAGAAGCGGTCGAGGCGGCGGCGGCGAGGAGGAGGGGCCGCGCGAGGCGGCCCGAGGCGGCGGCGGGGACGCGGGGACGCGGCTTTGTGCAGGCGGGTCGTGGGGCGCCCATGGCGGAGTGTGGCCGGGGCGCCGCAGGCGAGGCCCTGCCCACCTCCCCGGGCCCGGCCCTCGGCGCCAAGGGTGCCCTGAAAGCCGGAGCCGGCGAAGGCGGCGGCGGCGGCGGCGGGGGAGGTCGCCTCGGCCACGGGCGGGCGCGCTATGACAGCGGCGGGGTTTCCAATGGAGACTGCAGCCTCGGCGTGTCCGCCGACGAAGCCCGGGCCAGCCCTGCCAGGGGACCTCGAGGCGTGGCGCTCGCACGGACCCCGAGCCCGGCCCCCGGCCCTGTCCCCAAGGACAGCAAGCCGGGCGGCCTGCCCCGCAGGAGCAGCATCATCAAGGTAGGTAGGAGACCCGCGCGCGTCCTTGGGCTCGGTTTCCCCGCCCCGGGGAAGCGGTGGCGGAAGGAGGCGAGCAGAGTGAGCCTGCTGCGAAGGGGAAGCCAGGGTGTTTGGGTGTTTGCGGTGCTGGAGCCGGGATTGGAAGCCCATGGCTTTGGGAAAGAATGGAGAGGTGATCCGGGGTGTGCATGAGAGCTGTGCTCTGACATCCTCAGAGCAACTTGGGGCTGTCACCTCTCTCCGGATTGACTTGGAATTAAATGGGCCTTGTGCCTGCCTGGATAGGGACATGCTTTTCAACAGCAGCTTAGCCTGGTGGCACGCTCCCTGTAAGGTTGCCTTTGTATTTTAAAGACAGGGATCATGTGAAAATATTTTTTTAAAACCCCAGACGATGAACATACATTATTTAATAGCTTTCTTCTAATCGACATTGTAATTAGTTGCCCCTAGCAAGCGATCGTATTTGTAGGATATAAAATATCCCCTCCTTCAATTACTCTGAGAAAGGGATCAGAAATGCAGATTTCCTCTTTCTTAGGCTCAAAAGGCCTCTGGGAGATTACAGTTCCTGCACAATTTAATTCCTAGCTGCCTTAGGCAGGCCTCCGGTCAGCAAGTTCCTTTGGAATGGTTTTGTTGGGGTTGTTTGTTTGTTTGTTTTTGTTTTTTTCATGGTGCTGTTTAGAAAGCCACCAGTTGTTTTGTGAATTTTAAATTTCAAGAAATGACATTAAGAGTTTGTGGTGGTTTCCTTCAAATATTACAGTTTAGTTTGCAACATAAAGATATTTCTTGTGACATGAAGTAGAAAAAGAAAGTTGGTAAACTGAGAAAAGTAGAGCCTTGGGCCACATTAACCCATCTGGCTTGCCTAAATTTGGAGCAAATGTGGACTGTTGCTTTTGGGAAATGAAGGGGATTTTAGGACAGGACAGTGGGTAGCACTCACATTGGTGGTGCTGTCCCCATCCCTCCCGGCTGGTGACCCTTAGGAGAGAGGTCAGAATGTGCCTGGGGCACAGTCAGAAATCCTGGGGACTGTGAGTCTCCCTGTGTTAGCAGCCTTGCATCCATCCAGTGAAATAGGCCACTTGCTGCTGTAAGAGGCAGTTGTAACACTGCATCGGCCTTGTCATGGGCTTGCTCAGTTTGTATGTGGGAGGCACCATGGAAGAGCTTTAAGTCAAGTGCATCCTCCCCACAGCTAACTTTTAAATCAAGAAAAGTAGTGTCTTTCTGTTGCCTGTGTAGCTTTTAGTGATGATGTCTTCTCTTCTAGTATGCAATTTGTTTTCAAGTATATATGAGTATTGATCCTGTTTGCAGAGCTATGTGAGATATCTATTTGTGGTAATTTTGCATGACGATATTAATAAAATTTTGTGTGAAAATTTCAGAGAAGATACCATCTTAATTTTAACAATCTCTTCCTCCCAAGGGTTTCGAGGGCTTGTTTTCACATTTAAAAGGCTAGAATTTATTAATATCCACATTGAGATTCATAGGGAAACCTGATGGATAGCAGCAGTGGTGCTCCGTTTTGTTGTGGAAGCCAAGACAAGATTGACTTGACTGACTGTGATACGAACTTGAGATTGAGTCCATGGAAGGCCGCAGAAACACAAGGACGAGTGGTTAAGAAATCACTGATTGGGAAATGGAGATGCTACTTATACTGAATTCTGAGTTTCAAAGTTATGTTTTCATTTTTCTTCATTTTAATGAAGCCAGTTAGCTTTTTTATTCACCACCACGTCCCTAGATACACAGTGCCAGGATCATAGTAGGTGCTACAGGAATGATAAGGAAGTTCATGTTTATTTAAGTTGTTACTTTCTGAAACAGGTGGTTTTGGATTTACCAATCATATCTTAATATCTTGTACCAAGTAAGATAACCTGACAGATTTCCCTTTCTGGTCTTTGTTTTCAACTTATTTTTTTCTTAATCGTTCTTGAAAATGATGGAAGTAGTGTTGAAAGTTAGTCGTGCCTGCAGTATAGAAGATAGGTAAGTAGTTATTTCTCCATGAATTGGTTTCTTGGAGCATCAGGATTTTAGGAATTTAGTGTTGTGTTTTCTAAAGACATATTATATAGCATAAAGATAATCTGTTAATAGAATACAGAAGTCTCTGAATTTAATATCAAATTCCATAACACAATGAGTACTGCACAGGTACCTTTGAATGGCAGAAATTGTATTTCACTTTTGTTTAGAACTAACACAAGTCTTAAGCTTAAGCACAGCTCAGGGGAAGGGCTGTAAAAGGTCTGTCCTGGCTCTCTTGTGCTCTTTCTAAAGGGCTTTAAGGACTAAATGTGGTCAGGTGGTCTGAGGGTGGGGGACGATGAGGAAGCCCAGGTGCTGAAGACAGTCGCTGTCAGTGACTGGCTGAGGGGCAAAGGCTCGCATGTGTGGCTTGTGCAGGCTGCTGGCAGCCTCTTGCTTCTTTCCTGTCTTCTACTTCTCAGGCTTCACATCCCGTTAGGTCAGGGTCACTAAGTGATAGGTAAAGGAAGGCTCAACACTGACTCAATGGGCATGTTCAGAAGCACACTGAGCTGACCAGAAGTCTATTTCTTATTTAACATAATTTCTTTGGTGTTTCATCTGTTTTATAAATAGCAATGAGTAAGAAATTGTTGTAAAACGTTTTTTGTTTTTTCCCCCAAAATAGGCACACAGTTCTATACTAAAAGAGCTCCTCAGTTATGGTAGCAATCTTGACGAAAATCCAGAGAGAGTCTTATAATCTTATACAGATACTTTGAGATGATACAGAAGTCATGGAAAGCAGTGGCAGATATTTTTAGCTTTCTTTAACCTATTGAAAATAACAGTATGTTCTTGAGGTATCTGCAGAGTCACGTGACTGCATTTTTAGGGATGAAGTTGTGTCTGTCATCTTTAGTAATCTAGTAAAAATGAAAACACCACTTTCATTTTCCCCTTCATCTCACTACTTAATACAATCTACTTTATTTCCAAATAGATAATTTGATTAATTGTTCAGATGGCCACTTATTTTTTAAATACATAGCTTATTTATTAATTAAGATATAAAATAGTACTTGGGGCCTTAGATTTATTTTAGAAGTCAATGTATCAAAATGACTATATTAATTTTGGTGGTTTGTTTTAATCAGAATTAATTAGATACTTTGCATTCCAAAGGGCTCTATGGTTGCAGTTGCACTGGGCATCAATTTTGTGAGCTACAGCACTGCATGGAGTCTCCTAGTCATTACCATAGTCAAGCTACCAAGGAATTTGGTCAACTCTCTTCACCCTACCCCCAGATCTCTTTGTCATCCTCCCTTCTCCACATTCTTAGAATGTGGCAGCCACTGATGCTGGCCCTTCCCATACTGAGGCTGTGCAACCATTGATGCTGGCCCTTCCCATACTGAGGCTATGCAACCATTGATGCTGGCCCTTCCTATACTGAGGCTGTGCAACCATTGATGCTGGCCCTTCCTATACTGAGGCTATGCAGCTGTTGATGCTGGCCCTTCCCATACTGAGGCTGTGCAGCTGTTGATGCTGGCCCTTCCCATACTGAGGCTATGCAACCATTGATGCTGGCCCTTCCCATACTGAGGCTATGCAGCCATTGATGCTGGCCCTTCCCATACTGAGGCTATGCAGCCGTTGATGCTGGCCCTTCCCATGCTGAGGCTGTGCAGCTGTTGATGCTGGCCCTTCCCATGCTGAGGCTATGCAGCTGTTGATGCTGGCCCTTCCCATACTGAGGCTATGCAGCTATTGATGCTGGCCCTTCCTATACTGAGGCTGTGCAACCATTGATGCTGGCCCTTCCCATGCTGAGGCTATGCAGCTGGTGATGCTGGCCCTTCCCATGCTGAGGCTATGCAGCTGTTGATGCTGGCCCTTCCCATGCTGAGGCTATGCAGCTGTTGATGCTGGCCCTTCCCATACTGAGGCTGTGCAACCATTGATGCTGGCTCTTCCCATACTGAGGCTATGCAGCTGTTGATACTGGCCCTTCCCATACTGAGGCTGTGCAACCATTGATGCTGGCCCTTCCCATACTGAGGCTATGCAGCTGTTGATGCTGGCCCTTCCTATACTGAGGCTATGCAGCTGTTGCATTATTTGGTGTTCAGATGAAGTAACAGTAACCACCGCTTACTGAACTCTCATTGTGGGCAGGACATGTGACAGGTGTGGTGCTTTCCTTGACTCTGACATGGTCCCATATCACCCACAGAGGGTGGAGGAGGGTAGCCATGAGAGGCTAGCAACGTGTCTGTGGTGCTGGAGGTGCAGGCAGTCTGTCTCTTGACTGTGGCTGTGTTCTATTTTTTTTTTTTTTTAATTACTCTATCCATTTACATGTTTTGTGTAAGTAAGGGAGCCTTCCTGGTCTTGGATACCAGGCTTGTTTTTCTCTTCTAAATGTACAAGGTGTTGGAGGGGAAGACTGTCTCTCTTGCAGAGGTAGTTGATAGATACATAGCCAGGTAGCTGCTTCATCACCTGTCATACTTGGCCTTCAGCTTCACAGTGACTTTGTTCTTAATATAGCTATCATATATTATTGAGTAAAAAAATAATCTTACAGTCGTTATAGCAACATATATTCTTCTGCCTTGATGCTGAGCTCCCAAGCATGAACAACACTAGACTTTTTAATGCCTGTTATACATATTCAAGCAAAATAACAAAAACATACCTGAGCATTGTACTGGGGCATGGTTTTGTTAAGTGGGCTCTTTACAAGCCCAAACTGGCACTGGCGAGTTCTGCACTGATAACATACAGTGCTCAGGAACTGTTTTTTGAATTGGAACTTAATATCTGTATTCGACTTAGTGTCTTGCCTTTTTTTCCCTTCTCTTCCTCACACAAGGAGAAACAAAGGCCACTGCTTGCCAGACATTTAAGAACTGGATCACAAAGGGAATTGTCTGAATAGATAGGCAGATCCAAGTAGACCCTTTGGATCAGACATTCTCACGGCCAGTCAGCAGCTCTGCACTTTACTTTGAACTAATGCATTTAGACCCAATAACTGTTGAAAGCTTAGAGTGTGGCTGACTGCTCAGTCTAAAGAGCTTTCCCCAAAGTCATGAGAGTGCATTGTTTTTATACACCACCCTTTGCTTTTCCTTCTTTCAATCCTTCCATTTCATTTGCATTTTAAATCAAATCCGTAAAGACAGCTCATGGGAAATTGTTTTATTAGTTGATTGTATCATTCAAGTTTTCTCAAATCTGTTTACTTCCTTCTACAGTGCTGTGTGCTGTGTAAGAGGTTTAAATTATACTGTTTTGTTTTAAGGCTTAGGTTATCAAAATTTGAATTTTCAGTAGATACAACAATATTATTTGTAACCATAATGCAGATCTAAAATGAACATTTGTAGTTTCTTTCTAGACATATATATTGGTCCCAAAGTAATTGCTCTATACCTTAAATCTTAAGTTTTGGATGGTAATGCCTACTCAACTTCTAGATATCTGTGTTAGTTCAGCTACTTTTTATTTTTTATTAGTGAGATGTAAATATTTTCACCACAAGGTCACTCGAGTGGCAGAAATTATTATATTATATGTTGAAACTACGTAAACCACCTACCTGACCAATGCTTTTTTCTACTGATAATGAATCAGGAAGATTGTGCTTGGCACAAGAGTATGTCATAACTCAACCTCAAGCCAGAGCCACTGGAGAAATTGTAGTCACACCTTTTCTCCCCTGATGTCAGAATAACTCCAGACTTTGGGTTCACAAAGCATGTAGTTAATTGCATTGGTCTGGCAGTCAGCGAGTTCAGGCTGCTGGTAGACGCTGGCACGTGTGCATTCTGCAGCATCAGAGCAGGGCAGGCATTTGAGCTCTCTGGCCTCTAGCACTTGACTCTGGCAGGGTTTGTTAGGTAAAATGTATTCTAGGTAACCTCCTCAACTTGGCTGTCCCGGCTGTGTGGCACTTGTTTGGATTGTTCATAAGGTACAGTACTGAAGTTAAATGAGAGGACTGCCAATCACCTGGCTCCCCTGCACCCTTTTTACGTAGCCTTATGTACCCCATATCTAAGATAAGAAGGATAAAGACCCTCTCCTAGCACTGTTAAGATGCAGTGAGGTGATGTGTGCTCAGTGCATGGCAGGCAGTCGGGACTCCATGAGCATTATCCAGAATGTTTTTCCTCTCCTATTTCTCACTGAAGGTCATTTTGAAATGAGCTGGCTTCTTCAGGTTCATTGTAATTGGAGTTCACTTGTACTACCATGCCTGTTTTGAAGATTTATCTTTCAACACATACAGAAAAGCACCAAGAAACTTTGTAGGTAGATGCTGTTGATGCTTTGGAGAGTGAAATATTTAGGTGCTTTTCTCAATCCCATGTTTTAGTACATTTGAACATGTATAAGGCCACAGTTGCATGACATTCCCATCTGTCTTGATTGGCTTAGGAAAGTCGGGGTTTTTATTTTATGTCACTACAAAATTTTTAATAGTGTCTCTGTTCACTCTCTGAAGTATCCCAGTTTGGATGGTCATTACCACCTTGCCAGGAACTTGGTGGGATGTGCTTCTCAATCAGAGCTTAGCCTTTCTATGGGTCCCACTGTTTTCTCTGCTTGGAGTAGTTTTCCCCTTCTCAGTCATGCCTAGAATGTTATTTGGTCTGTTGCCTCTCAGTGTGAAGTGTTTCTTTTCCTGCCTTTTAGCTCCAGCTCCACCTGTATTTCCATACTGCTCTGCTTCTCTCTACCTCATAGGTACCTATGTCTTATTTACTCTGTGAGCTTATGAAAAAGGTTCAATGTCATGTGTAAAGTGTGTATTTAAGTGTGCATATGTGTGTGTGCATCAAATGTGAATTAATAAATTGACAACTCATCAGTTTTATGAAGAGATTATTAGATTTAACTCCAAGTGATTCTAACTGGAACATACCACTTCATGGGCTGTATTCTCCAAAAAGAAGTTTCTTTCATATACTTATTTTTTTCTGAAAAAAAATTATTTGAAGATAATCATAAGGAAATACCTTCATATAAAGTTGAGTCTAGGAATTTTATTCCTTCCAGAATTGTTCTGTATGGGGCTGAATGGTCTGTCCCTTTTGTGTCCTGAGTTAAGATAGACCTTTGAATTTTTATGTTTGGTCTTAGAGTTTAAAAAGCGTAGATAGCCAGAGAGTGTTACTGTTTGTTAAAGCACTCAGTCTCTTTTCTGGTACTGGGTTTTTAAAAGTGACTTACATAATTTCTACTCAGCTTTTGTTTCTTTTTAAGGAGTTTAATTACTTAAACTTTGGTTGTCATTGATAATGGAATGTCAGAAGGTATTTATTGGGAGTGCTGTGGAATTGGTAATAAACAGAGGAGTGTGCGGGTTGGGATTTGCAGTGTCAGAATGGGAACCTCTGTTCTCTCAGTTCACTTTGACATCTAATGCTGGGAATCCAGTCCTTGTTGCAGTGAGTGGATTAGGTACAGAAGAACTGGTGTTTCATGGACATCATTTCACACACCTCTTACCAGAACTTGCAAGGAGACATCATCCTCTTTACAGGCAAGGAAGCCTTTTCATATGGATTGAGAATTCCTAAGCAGGGTCACAGAATTTACATGGGGCAAAGCCAGCATTCAGACCAATTTGTCTGTCCTGAAAATCCATGTGGTTTCTTTTTCTTTTTCTTTTTTCTTTTTTTTTTTTGATTCACCATCCTTTTCTACTCTAACTTCTGAAATATGGTTTTTGTTGTTGTTTTTTTTTCTTATTTATTCATTTCATTGCTCTTTGCCCAAGCTATTCTGGCTCCTTAGCTTTAAAAGTTTCCATCCGTCTTGAAATATTGGCAGATTTCTAATTAGAAGAGTTTGTCTGTTTTGAAGAAGCCACATGTATCTATAGAACAATGTGAATTAGAGCTGCATGCTCTGAGTTCTGTCTGCCCCACAAACCACTTTCCCTGTGAGGTCAGTATTTGTCTTGTAGTGTGCTAGCATGCTGCATTGAAAGCTGCAGGTGTTAACATCCCCCAAACTAAGCAGCGGGGTTTAAATGCATCAATAGTGAAGATTCATGATATTTTCAGAATAGCAAGTGATCACATAAAATTTGTCATTAGTTATATACAAGGCCATACTGGTTAGTAAGTATATTTAGCTACTGGCTATGGTTGAATTAATTTATTTGCATACCAGTATAACAGAATTGGAAAATTTGTTATGTAATACTGCAGTATATGGCTATTAATAGAACAATATGTGGTTTTAGAGATAGTAATTTTTGTGGATCTTTTTCTGTTGTAGACAGCTGCATACATTCAGTTCTACTCATGCATGCATATACTGTTTTCAAATTACAAAGATTGAGCGCTAAGCTAACCAAACAGTGTAGAAGATGTAGTGAGTTGGCATGAGTCTAGTCTGTCTCCTAAGAGGATGAGATGGGTAGCAGTTTCTGCTCTCTAATTGGAAATGACCAGGAAGGGGTTGCACATGTTTTATGAATATTGCTTATGCAGCTCTAGTTGCTTTTACCAATTAGTGTGGTCACAGAGGGATAAATGTTTGGGGTTAATGAAATAATAGTATGAAGGATGGTATATTTATTCTTGGAGTATTTAATAGTTTGTTAAAAGAAATCTGTACATTGTTTTAAAGTTTTCATTGCTTATGTGTAGTCTCATAAATAATTTTATATTTATTAAAAATACTAACCTCTTTCATAGCACATATTTATGTTTGCTGTAGTAGATACTGCCAAGCATTTTTCCTAGCTAATTAAAGTATTTTAAATACTAAACAGGTTGAATAATTCTAATTGCTCCAAATATACATAATTTGCATTGTCAATGGGTTTGTTTTGTTTTGTTTTTTGTTTTTTCTTTTTTGTGATCATTTCCATGGTTATGTGATTAATGAAACATTACTGTGATTTTCTGGTTGAATATTCTGGTAACTATGACACTGAGAACTTTTGCATGTTTTTTGATCATTTGGATGTTGTCTTTGTAAAAAAAAAAAAAAAAAAATGCCGGTTTGACTCTTTTGCCTGTTTGAAATTTTTTTGTAAATTGTTTTGTATGACTTGATGTTTTCTGGATGTATCTCTTGTGAGATATAGATATGAAAATGTCTTCTCCTGGGTATGACTTGTCTCTTCACTGGTGTGAGAGGCTATCTTGTAATGAAAAACAATTCCTAATTTTAGTGAAACCAAATTTATTAACATTTTCAGTTATGGTTATGGTTTTTGTGTCCTCTTTTAAAGAAGTCTCTTTTTAAGACCATGAAGATTTTTATTAATTAACTTCTGGAAACTTTGCTTTACTTTTTATATTCTGTGTGGAATATATATATTATTTATACACATTAATATGAAATATATTACATAAACATTTATATTATATATTTTATTTCATTTATACAGTTATTTATATATTTATACTAAATATAAATATATTACATATTTATATTAAACATATTTTATACTTATATGTAAGTGATTCCTTCAGTACCATTTATTTGAAAATAGGATCTTTTATTCATGTATTGCATTGCCTTTTTTGGTAAATCAAGTGACTAGTTGTGTGTGGGTTTGTCTGTGTGTTGCATTCTGGGTCATGGAGAAAGCCTTCTCAGAGCATCATTGTTTCAAAGAACAGATCTGACAGTATAACCAGCATTGTTCCTGGAGAGAGGTGACTGGACTTTTCAACCTCGGCTGAAACAAGTCTTTCTATTTCCTTTAATCTTTTCATCTTGTGCTCAAATGACACACCTAACATGCAGTAAATGCTGGTTACTCAGAGGAGGTTATATGGTAATGCTTGCCAACAGGTGTTTGTTAGACCAGTTGGTTCATATTGGAAGGGACAGCATGGTGGTACTGGAGTGTCCTCGATGCGGTGGGCTCACTGGCCAAGTTCATGTGTCGTGATGAATGAACACAAACTCCTGGAGTATCCATAAATGTATTTTATTAGTTACAAAGCAGTAAACTTTCAACTAGTGGATATTCCCAGCCTTAATTATGTGGTGTGTACTCTGACCTCTCAGTGTGTGCCCTTAGATTGCCATTAGTTTTGCTTATTCTATTTGGATAGTATTTATTTTCCAAATTAATGTGTGGGAATCTACACAGAAGCATGTACCATTCACTTGTCTTGGACAGGTTCCAAGGAAGAGAAGTAACCTGATGAGAAGGCTGAGTTTGAGTTTGGAGGAACTCTAGGTTTTGTTGTTTCTGTTTATGCTTCCTGTATATTGCCTTTATTGTGTTGAGCTATAATATCCCAGTATACCTATTCTCTCCACAGGACTTTCATCATGAGTGGTTGTTGGATTTTGCCAAAGGCCGTTTCTATACTGTCTTAGTGTTTTATTGCTGTGAAGAGATACCATGACCATGGCAACTCTTAACAAGAGAAAGCATTTAACTGGGGCTGGCTTACAGTTCAGAGGTTCAACCCATTATCATCATGGTGGGAAGCATGGTGGCATGAAGCCACACATGGTGCTGTAGAAGTAGCTGAGAGTTGTACATCTGAATCTTCTGAATCTGCAGGCAGCAGGGAGAGAGAGGGACACTTTGCCTGGCCTGGTGTGGACTTTTGAAACCTCAAAGCCCCATTGACACTCCCTCCAACAAGGCCACACCTCCTAATTCTTTTCAAATAATACCACTCCATGAGACTAAGCATTCAAATATATGAGCCTATGGGAGTCATCTTATTCAGACTACCACATGCAACTAATGTGGTTTCTATTCCTTAGTCTGTTTTTGTGGTGGTTAAATTTATTTATATATGTTGAATCATTCCTGCATCTCTGGGATGGAGGTGACTTGATATGATGTATAATCTTTTTTATGTGTTCTTGAATTCAATTTGCAAGTATTTTATTGAAAATTTCTGCTTCTATGTTCAAAAGAGGCATTGACCTGTGCTTTTTTTGTTGGGTCTCTGTCCGGTTTTGGTATTGGCGTAATACTAGTTTCATAAAAGAAATTAGAAAAATGTTTCTTCCTTTTGTAGAATAGATTGAGGAATATTGTTAGTTCTTCACTGAAGGTCTGGTAGAATTCTGAACTGGATCCATCTGGCCCTGGACTGTTTTTAATTGGGAGTTTTTAAACTATGATTTCTATCTTACTGCATACTAAGGGTCCATTTAAATCATTTATTACATCTTGATTTTTATTTTGGCAGGTTGTATATATTTAGAAGTTAATTTGTTTCTTTTGGATTTTTCCAATTTGGTAGACTATAGATGTTAAAAATATGTTCTTACGATTCTTTGAGTTTCCTCAGTGTCTGTTGTAATATCTTTTTAAAATCTATAACCTTATTAATTTGGATCGTTTTTCTTTTGGTTAGTTTGGCTAAATGTTTGTCAGTCTTGTTAATCGTTTCAAAGTACCAATTCATTATTTCATTGAATTTTTTATATTATTTTCTTTGTTTCTGTTTTATGAATTTAAGTTCTGATTTTAATTATCTCTTCACTCCCATTCTTTTTGGTTCTTATTTACTAGGGCCTTCAGATGCATTATTAAGTTATAATTTGAGATCTCAAATTTCTCATGTAAGCACCTATTGCTGTAAAAATCCCCCTTAAGGACTAGACTGCCTGACTGCTTTCATGTATCCATTGATTGTGTTTTCATTTTCATCCAAATTCTAGGAATTTTTAAATCTCCACCTTGATTTCCCCTTCACCCAATTTCACTTCAGCAGTGTCTGATTTAGCTCCTAGGAATTTGTAGACTTTCTGTCTTTTCTTTTGTTGTTGCTATCCGTCTTTATGCATGGTGGTCAGATAGGATGTGGAATATAGTTTCAATGTTCCTGTATTTATTGAGGTTCACTTTGTGTCCTAAAATGTGGTCTGTTTTGGAGACAGTCCTACAGGCCACTGAGAACATGTATTCTTTAGTGTTTGTGTGAAATGGTCTGTAAATACATACCTGTTAAGTCCATTTGATTTATGATTTTGTGATGTCATTTAATTCAAGTTTCTCTATTCAGTTTCTTTCCAGATTACCTGCCTATTAGTGAAAGTCAAATGTTGAGATTATCACTATCACTGTGTTGGTATTAATCTGTGGTTTTAAGTCGTGTGTGTGTGTGCGTGTGCGTGTGTGTGCGTGTGCGTGTGTGTGTGTGCGTGTGTGTGTGTGTGTGTGTGTGTGTGTGTGTGTGTGTGTGTGTATGTAATTGGGTGATCCTGTGTTTGATTCATACATGTCTATGATGTAAAGTCCTGTTGGAGTTTTCTTTAATGAGGATAAATTGGTCCCTTCTTACCTTTTGCCTAGTGGTGGTTTGAAGTCGATTTGGTCAGACACTAGAATAGCCACACTTGCTTATTTCTTGGTTCCATTTGCTTGGAATACCTTTCCCCAAACATTTACCATAAGGTGGTGTGTATTATGGTCATGGGGTGTGTTTCTTGGAGTCAGCAAAAAGGTGAATCCTGTTTTCTGACCGGTGTCTCTCATTAGGAAGTAGGACCATTAAGAATTACTGTGGAGCTTCATGCTTTAATTCTTGTCATTCTGTTGTTTTGTGGTCTTCTATTAGGTCTCTTTTGATTGAGTGTTCTAGGATTGTTTATTTGTCCCTTTTGCTTTCTTGGGTATGTTCAAAGTTTTCTTTAGACCTAAGTATTCCTTCTGCTATCTTCTGTAGAGATGAATTAGTGGTCATAAATGCCTTAAATCCATTCTTTCCTTCTCTTTTCATTTTTTGGGGGGATTGTATGTATATGTGGCATATATTTGTATGTGTGTATGCATTTGGATGTGGAGGCTAGAGGTTGACGTTGGATGTCTTCTTCAGTCATACTCTATTTTTTGAGACAGAATTCTTCACATGAACTTGGAGTGTGACATTTCAGTTGGACTGGCTTGTCAGCAAGATTCAGGGACCTACCTGTCTCGCTTGGGGTTAAAGATACATTGCACTGAGCCCGACTTTGTATGGGAGTACTGAAGATCCAATCCAGGTCTTTGTGGTTGTGTAACAAGCACTTTACCAGCTGAGCCACTTCCCCAACCCCATTTTCATTGTGTCCGTTAAATCAGTTAGAATGAGAGACGATTGATTGACTTTGGTACAGGAAGTTGACAAGTTTCATTATAGCTTGCCCTCAAAGAGGCATGGTCAGTTTTGATACTGCTGCTGCCGTAGTATAAATGTGTGTGTGCCCCAAGGGCACTGAAGTCTTGGTCCCCAGGATGGCAGTGTTGGGAAGTGATGGAATGTTTAGGAGGTGGGGCCTTGTCAAAATTCTTTAAATCATTTAGAGTGTCCTCTTAATGGGAATTTTGGGACTGAATCCTCCCTCACCTTCATTTGCTTCCCAGACATGAAGGTAACATGTTCAGTTAAATACTCCCATCCACTGTTATCTAGTACACCCACTAGAAACCCAACTAAGCAACAAGCCCTTACATTAACTATTCCAGATGTATTGCTGTAGTGATGGAAGTCTACTAATATACTGCTATTAAAATAAAATGAATCCGGGCGGTGGTGGTGCACGCCTTTAATCCCAGCACTCAGGTGGAAGGGGCAGGCGGATCTCTGTGAGTTCGAGTCCAGCCTGGGCTACCAAGTGAGTTCCAGGAAAGGCGCAAAGCTACACAGAGACACCCTGTCTCGAACCCCCCCCCCCCCCCCAAAAAAAAAGAATGATTCCATGTAGCAAGAATTGGGTATAACTTTAAAAATTTCAATCTAAAATGTTATGGAAGGAATTGTGTATCCAGATGTTCATATTCCTGTACCTTCAACCTCTGTTAACCTTTGAGGATCTTGTATCATCATTTTCCATGTGTTGGGTCACTTAAAATCAAAAAGCAAAATTTAATTAAAATCTGCCTCTTAGAAACATTTACTTCTCCCGAGACAGGATTTCTCTGTGTAGTTTTGGAGCCTGTCCTGGTTCTCACTCTGTAGCCCAGGCTGGCCTCAAACTTACAGAGATCATCTGGCTCTGCCTCCCGAGTGCTGGGATTAAAGGAGTGCACCACCACCACCTGGCTGAAACATTTAATTCTTAGAAAAGTTATTAGAAGCTAGGAGTGCACAAATTTGTTTGCCAGAGAGGAACAAATATTGAGCATTTTGAAAAGGAGAATTCATATGAATTTATTTTCTTTTAGGTTTTAAACCTTAAAACCTTTAAAATTTAAAGCTTAACCATCTTCTTATCCTGTGATCCATGAATTGTAATTTTTTTCCATCAGTGTTTTTCCTGTTACTTTGGAATTATTTCTGTGAAAATATTTATTTTTATGCTGCAGTTGGTACTAAGCAATCAGATATTAGGTGAGATCCATTAACTTTATGTGGGATCTGGAAGTTGGCTTTGGTGACCTTCACCTTCTGGGCTAGTCCAGTTGTCCCTTGACAGCAGTAAAGCAGTTCTGTTTTGATATGCTCTCAGATCCTGAGTAAGTCCACTAGTCAGGATTTCTATAGCTATGATAAATCCTATGACCGAGAGCACCATGGCGAGGAAAGGGTCTACTTTATCTTACAGCTTATAGTCCATCATCCAGGTAAGTCAGCACAGGAACCTGGAGGCAGGAACTGATACACAGGTCTTGCAGGATCATTGCTTACTGGCTTGTTCCTTATGGCTTTCTCAGCCTGCCTCCTTGTAGCACCCAGGACCACCAGCCCAGAAGCGGCACTGCCCACAGTTAAGCTGGGCCCATCCACATCAGTTGTCAAGAAAATGTACATCATGCTTGCCCACAAGCTAGTCTGGTTGTGGCATGTTTTCAGTTGAGGTTCTCTCTTCCACAGTGACTGTCAGGTCGATGTAAAAGTAGCCCACACAGAAAGCGGAATGCATTGAACTTTTTTTTTTTTTTTTTTTTTAAGATTTATTTATTTATTATGTATACAGAAGAGGGCGCCAGATCTCTTTACAGATGGTTGTGAGCCACCATGTGGTTGTTGGGAATTGAACTCAGGACCTCTGGAAGAGCAGTCGGTGCTCTTAACCTATGAGCCATCTCTCCAGCCCAAACTTCTGCTCTTTAATTTTACTTTCATTGCTGAGTATATAAGAGACAAGACCCTGGAACTGGTTTCACAGCAGGGCATTTGCCAGTGAAAGTGTGGGATCTGTAGGAGTTGTGGTGTGTCTATCTAGATGTGTGTGTGAGAGGATATAGTCTGAAGGTTGACTGAGGTTGGGTGTCGTGCACCCAAGTGGGAGGAGAAGCCACACCCAGTGGAAAGCATTGTGTGAAGCTTTGTTTCTGGGAAATGGTCAAACTGGGTTTGTGGCTGTGTGCAGAAGAAAAGGTTTGAACAGATTCTGTAATGTGGTGCTGTCTACCCAGGGTTCTGAGGTTGCTTTTGTTCTTCAGGGGCCTTTGGCAGGACAGGTCCCTTCAGTCTACTCTTTTGTGAGCCACTTAGTTGTGACCCTGTGCTGGTTTTCATCATTTATGTGCTCATGGGGACTATCCAAGAATTATCTGTTGTGGTCTCTTGGAAAGTGAAGTGTTGATGGGTGCCTTTGACTGTGCTTGTAAGACAGCAGTGATTCCAGGGAAGAGACCATCAGATGTGGGCAGCTAATCTGGCTTTTCTTATTTAGTCAAAGAAAACAAACAAATCAGTGCCTCTCCTGTCTGGAGTTTACCTGTAGCTTTTCATGTTCCTGCTCACTTTTGTCAATTGTGCTGTCTAGTAACCCTGAAAAACTGAGTATGTGACCTCTGGCATTGTTCATTTGGCCAGAGCTAGAGACATGATTTTTTACTTTTTAGCCTTTTCATATCTTGGAAAAGACAAAACAAAACCAACACAAAGATACATTAATAATGAAATAAAGCAGTATAGAATTTGTTACCATGGAGCTTTACTGGTTTTCTCGAGAACCGGGTGTAAGGGAGTATGTGTGAGTGGTAGAGGAAGGACGTGTGGGAGATCTTTCAGAGAGAGGAAGAAGCTTGCTGGCGGGTTGGCCTATTTGGTGGCTTTCTGGCCCTGTGAATGAGGTCTTTTAGTTCAGTCTTTGCCGTACCCACAGTGGTGGCTGTTCAGAAGCTGGGAGTGCTTTCATCCAGCTGCTGTTCTGGAAGCACAGCCTGTAAGCAGACAGCCACACACATCTGCAAGCTGGAGTCAGGAGTGCTTGGCAGTTGGCAGCCTCTGCAAGCAGAAGCCATGGACTCCAGGAGAACAACAGAATGCCTTCTAAAGTTTCTTTGGTTCTCACAGCCTCCTGTTGAAATGTGGACTGTGTTCTCTGCCTCTTGACACAGATGGCATCACAACAGCTGTCCTTACCACAGAGACCCATGTAGGGTGTGTGTGCACAGGGAGTGATGCAGGTAGATGTAGCCAGAAAAGACCAAGGATGTTCACTCTGCTGCACACACACTATCCCAAGCTTGGCAGAATGGTCCTCATTCCCTACTTGGCACCATATGTCTCTGTAATCATTAGAACAGAAACTAGAGTCACAGACCAGACCCCGTCTTCAGCTTTTGTGTGAAACTAAAGAAGCAGACTGCCAATGGAAATGGTGCTTAAAGGGTGCTTTTTGTTCTACCTGAAGATTTTTGTATTTTAGATGCTTCCAATTGATTATTGTAATTTAAAAATCCTTCTGTGTGGAGAAAATGAGTTGTCAGATGTAACATTTCATGCAAAAATGAATTGTCTGAAAAATTTGGCATTTATGTGGCTCTATTTCTAAATGTTTTCATCTGATTTACAAAGGGATCAGAAAGCAAGCACTCAACAAATGCCCGAGAGAAAACTTGCAGTTGCAGCATCTCTAGCTCTGTGCTGGAGCCTCCAGGGAGTGTCAGCAGCAGGTGGGCAGCCTGCTTCATTCCACACCCCTCTCTGTAGAGACTGGAAGCATTGGGAAGGGCCCTGGAAAGGAAGGAGTATGTGCTGATTGTGGCCCATCATTTCCCAGGCTTATCTAAGACACCACTGGCCCCCTCTTGCTTTGACAAGGTAATACAGAGCCAGCCATCTAGGGAAGCTTCTGGAATGGGAAGGACTGTATTTGTATTAGGGCTACAATGATTTTCTTATTGAATCTTTCTTCCGTTGGAACAGAAATAAGAATGATATTCTGTTTGGGTGTAATGACAAATAATATTATATATTGAAACCATTTTTTGATCTGACCATTTCATTTTTCTGATTTTAGAAGAAAGCAAACATTTTCATGGATCTTTAAAAGTATTGTGAGCCTCAGTTCAGTATTGTGTGCATAGTAGATAAGTTGGACCTGATGTGAGCAGACAGCCTTCTGATTTTCTTACTAAGAAGTGTGAAGAAGATGTAGAATATATATTGTTTCTTTTTACTTTCAACCTATAATTTTCAAGCAGAAATTACTAATTACGTTATTTAAAATTTGAAGATAGAGAATCTTACAGTAGTTAATGTGTAACTTGTATCAGCAATTAGATCCATGCATTACTAATTTTTGCCAAGATAATAATTTTCAAGTTTGGACAGATTTGATTTTTAAAATTAAAACTTTTCTGATATTAATGTTAGTAATGAATAGTCTCCACATTATAGGATGTACTCTTCTAAGTACATTTGCAACAAAAAGTATTTTCAGCCCTCTTTATAGCTTACTTAATTTGTGAACAAGTATAACATCTTTTAATCTAAAATTACCTTAAAAATGAAAGTAGCTTTATGTAAGAATTTAATGTCCCTTTTTGATTCTGAGATTTTTTTTAAATGAATTCTGTGAGTAAAAATCTATTTTAAAAGGCAGTAGGCCATAATTTGTGACTAGGAGATTCCAGAGTGGCCAGAAAGAACGTACCAAGAATAGAAGCTGTGCTTCTTCACTGCACCCAGTCCAAGTCCCAACCATGTGGTTGCAGACTCTGGGAAGGCTGGTGGTGACTTGGGAGGTAGTTTTTCTCTAGTTTCAGAGTTGAAGAAATCATGTATTCTTATAACTCTTGAATTCTGTTTCCTTTCTAAGCAACTCAGATAAATTATTTCTTATAAGCTGTTACCTAAAAAAGTTTGACCACATTAGTTTTCAGTTCCTTCTTACTCTCTTTTCTATTTATATACTTATGTATTGTCTCATGGTGAAAGTGTAAAAACCATTGTGAAGTTCAGCAGCTTCACATAGCTACTACAACTGTATAGAAGTTCATTGGGATGTGTGGACTTTGAGTCTAGTTAATCTCTGTGATTTTTTTTTAAATGCAAATTCTTTAGAGTAAGGCTTAAAAATTTTTTAATAAAAAAGGAAATTTTGAGATTGTAGATTTTATCACTACTTGTGCTCTGAAAATTTGTCACTTATGATTAAAACTTTCTGGGACATGCTGGTTGGTGTTTGTCAACTCTGGGTTTGTAGTCATGTAGAAGACACTGGGTATTCCTTCATTGGCATTCCCAGAGAGGCTAACTGAAGAGGAAGGCCCATTCTGAGTGTGGCTGGTCCTGTGTTAGGAGCCCTGGGCTGATGAAAGGGGAAGTAGGAAGCTGGCTGGATACTTTTTCCTGCATCCTGCCTCCTGGTCTGTCCAGATATGGTGAGTCCAACCAGAAGCTCCTGCCACCATGAATTCTGCCATGGCTTCCTTGGTATAGAACTGTGAACCAAGCTAACTAATCCTCTTTAAGTGGCATCTGCCAGGTATTTGGTCACAGTAATGAGAGAAATAACTAGTAATAACCAGTACACTGGCATTTTCATGAAAGCCTAAAAAATGGTAATTAGCTCAACATATTTGTTTATTATATTTAAAAAGAGTCAAGGGGGCTGGGGATATAACTCAGTGTTAGAGCACTTGCTTAGCATGTCCAAGACACATGGGCTCAATCCCTTCAATTCCCAATAGCTAGCACACGCACACATGTGTGGGCATACTCACACAGCACCCACACCCACACACCAACACACTCACACACAAGCGGGGGTGGGGGTGGGGGGGCAGGGGACGGTGGCGATGGAGGTATAGATAATAAGCTTAGTTCTTGGTTAGGCTTAGAACCTAGGAAAGACATAGTTTATAAGATCTGTCATGGATCCTGAGAGGAGACGTATACAAGCACACAAAGCTACAAGCACTAGAAAGATAGCCCAGTAACATAGTGTTGGGCCACTGTTATTAGTCAGATGCTCAAGTGATGCTAACGAACTCTGTGACCAGGTCTTGGTCATGGATGAAGCTTACTTCTATAAGGTGCTGCTTTGGAAGGATGAGGGACATAGTGCTCAGGCTCTGAGTGTTAATCCAGGCTAACCATCATCTGCTCTCTACTTTCCTCATCTCTAAACTGGGTATAATGCTGAGGTCATTGGATCTTTGGGAGAACTTGTTGAGGTGATGCATATAAAGCACTGTTTTTAGTAATTATTAAAGATTCTTTTAAATTTGTTTTCAGGAGCTATGGAATATGGTTCTTTGCTTCACAGTGTTTTCTACTCATTGCATAAAAAAAGCAACTGTCAAGTTATGTCATTGCATTATGGCTCATCTTCAAAATACCTTCTGTGTATTTATTTATGACACTAATTTTAATATTTTTCCAAATAATGTTGATATAAATCTAAGAATACTTCCTGCTACTGGCATATTTGGCACTGACAAGCTGATATTCCTAGAGTATATTGGCTACCTCTTCCTTTTCAACTATATTGACTACCTACTTCTTCCTTTTGGACTCTTGCATGTGATTACATGTACATACTCTGCCTGTCTCTTTCTTTCTCAGTTTCTTCCTGTCTGTCTCTACCTGTCTTTCTGTCTCTCTGTCTCTGCCCCCCCTTATACCCCCCCCCCCCCCCCCCCCCGTGTGTGTAGACATCAGAGTTAGTAATGATCTCTCAGAAGGAACCCATGATTATCACCATGTCCATGGGTACTCTACAGCAGCTTATGTTATCTGCTCCCTACATTTGACATAAAACTGTACATAAGCAGCTGTGCTATCACTGAGCTGCACCCTCCTCATTTTGCCTTGTAAATTTGAGACAGCTTTACTAAGTTGGCCAGGCCACCCTTGAACTTTTTATCTTGTCTCAGCCTCAGGAGACTTGTGACTACAGATCTGCAACCACTAGGCTCAATTTGTTTGTGTGGTTTGTATGATGAAATGCACACTCACTATAAAGGTATTTGTTTGCTCTTTCTTTTTCTTTTCTTCCTTTTTTCCTTCCTTCCTTCCTTCCTTCCTCCTTCCTTCCTTCCTCCCTCCCTCCCTCCCTCCCTTTCTCCCTCCCATCCTCCCTCTCTCTTTCTTTCTTTCTTTCTTTTTTGTTTTTTCAAGACAGGGTTTCTCTGTGTAGTTTTGGTGCCTGTGCTGGATCTGTAGACCAGGCTGGCCTTGAACTCACAGAGATCCTCCTGCCTCTGCTTTCTCAGTGCTGGGATAAAAGGCGTGTGCCACCAATGCCCAGCTTGTTTGCTGTTTCTTGATAGCAAGGACTGAGGTCTAATTCTAGCTTTATCACTTCAAGTTTATTAAACAAATATCATCAACCTCCTTGTAGTTTCCTCAACTGTGAAAAAAAGAACAAAAAGTGATTTTAGCATCCCTTCAAAGGACTGATGTGCTGAGTAAGGGGAGAATGGGTTTGTGACAGTGTGTAGAACTGGGATGACTTATCACAGCAGTCTGATTGGAAGTGTCATTTTATTCCTTCTGACCCTCTTTGCTTATTATCTTTTAGGATCATCATTTTAAGATGCCTAAGTAGGCTATAACTAATGAAGAAAATTAGCAATTTTGTTATTTGGAGACAAGCTTTCACCATTTAGTCCAGACCAACCTCATACTCTTGATCCTCTTATCTCAGCCTCCTGAGTTCGAAGATGGCAGTCACATATCATTAGGCCTGGTTACTACACCCAGATGCTCTTTTATGCTCTGTAACTTCCTGAGTCTGAAGTCCCAGCCATAGCTTGGCAAAAAAAGAGGAGTGTGTCAAGAATATTGAGTTAAGTGATGTCTTCTAGGTAACTAGGAAATTCAGAGTTAAGGGTGGTTCCTTTTCCTTAAAGGATCTTCCCTCCCATCCTAGAGAACGTTAGAATTGATCTGACTGGTTGTTACCCTTACTGTTTCTAACTACGACCCAGTGCTTTGTCTACCAATTTGTCAGCATGGCAACCGTAGCTTCTGGCATCCTTACCAAGATGAAGTAGCCTGAGCCCTGTCCAGAGCTGGTCTTCCCATTTAGGGAAAGGTCTCACCCCTTTGCCTCAGCTCACTTCTACAGTACTTCTCCCTCTATCCCCGGAACCCCGTCTTCACTTGTTATTGGCCTGTTCCCACTGACTTGGAGCATTTTCTCTTCTCTCCTGTTCCCTTGATGGCCAGTCTCTTGTTGGCTCTTGTGCCATGTCTTTGCCTGTCTCGTGACACAACAGCTTAACAGTGCTCTGTATGCTTCCTGGGTTCTTCTCTCGCATCTTCCCTCCAGCCTCACTTGACCTCGGGATGCTCAATGACTCTAGTCTTTTCCCACCTCTTCTGTTTACGTTCCTTTCAGTGCCATCTGTGTGCCAACCCCTCCCAACCCCCACATCAGCTTTCCTACATGCTCCCCTTATGCCTCAAGCTCGACTGTTTCCTCTCTCTAGCCTGTTCTGTGCCTTGCTTGTCTTGGTGTAATGATATTAATTGATTAAGTCTTTCAGTGATCTTTTATAGTTCTCTCTCATTCATATACTGTAGTCTACCAACAAAGTCTTTTGGCTCTATTTAGAACCTGGTCATGTAACGGAGGTATTTCTCCTTTATAAGAGTAATCATGGTTATAAGTTTGATTTGAATACATATGTATAAGGCTCCAAAGTCTTCACTTATTTTATATCATTACAGTTTTGTATTTACATAATAATTTTATTTTTATCATGTTTCATAGCATAATAATGGAAAAGTAGGGAGACCATCTAGAAGTAAGGAACAGAAAAAGAATACTCTAGAATATTACACTTATTCCCTAGTTCTAGGAAATGTAAATCTAATTCATGCTTTCAACTGTTTTCTTATGAACAAACTGAAATCTTAAAAGGGGGATGGGCTGTTGAGAACCTCTTTCAGCAATTAGTCAAGCTATGAGCTTAATTTTGTTAGGAATAGGAGCTGAGTTTATGTAGTGGAAGAACACCTGAACTGCTTCCAGTGTCTATCAGTATTCCCTATGATCAGTTTTTATGCAAAGATGCCAATTATAATTTGTTCTTTGTTTTTATGAATATTATGTAGGGGATCTGACTTATAGGCTCTCACTCAGTGGTTTAGTACAACAATGAAATTATTTTTGTTTTAAAATACTTTTTTCTGAAGGCTGTTGAGAAGGCTCAGTGAGTGAAGGTACCTGCTGCCAGGTCTGATGACCTGAGTTTGATCCCCAGCCCCAGGGGCTGAAGAGAGGGCTCAGTGGTCAACAGTGTGCCTGCGCTTATTTTATTAAGAGCCTGAATTCAGTCACCGGTCAGCTTACAGCCACCTGTAAGTACAGTCCTAGTCATCCAGCTGCAGGAAATCAGCCTTTATGGGCGGACACACACACACACACAACACACACACACACACACACACACACACACACACACACACACGGGCACACACACACTTAAAAATAATAAAAATCCTCTTTAAAGTTCATATAGAAATGTTAGTCTTTTTGATTTAAATAATTTAAGGGTATGCATGCTTTAAATATTTAAATATAAACAAAAATATCACTTTAAATTGTAAAGTGGTACTTACTGTTGGCTTGTGAGAGTAAATATTTGCTGTGCTTATTAGCTGTCCTAGTGGATGGTAATGTAAATTGATTAAGAAAAATGAGGCTGGAGAGTTCAAACCAAGCACTGCTCTTCCAGAGGACCCAAGTTCAATTCCCAGCACCAGTTCGGTGGCTCACAACCACCTGTAAACCTAGCTCCAGGGGATCTGATTTTTTAAATATTAAAAAGAAAGAAGGAAAGAAAATGAGTTTGAATCAAACAATGTATAACATTACTGAAGTTTCTTTTTGTTTTGAGGTTAATTCTTTTGATTTAAGACTTAGAAATAAGCCGGGCGGTGGTGGCAGCACTCAGGAGGCAGAGGCAGGAGGATCTCTGTGAGTTCGAGGCCAGCCTGGTCTACAGAATGAGATCCAGGACAGGCACCAAAACTACACAGAGAAATCCTGCCTCGGAAAAAAAAAAGACCTCGAAATATTAGATTTAGATTTCATTGGAAGCTTTGTGTTTATTCTCACCTTCCTACCTCCCTGCCCTCCTTCTCCTCCCATGCCCTCCCTTCCACTCCCCTCCGCTCCCTCCTTTCTTTATTCTTTTCAAGACAGGGCTTCTCTCTGTAGCTCTGGCCATCCTGGAACTCACTGTGCAGACCAGGCTGGTCTTGAACCAGGAGATTCACCTGACTCTGCCTCTGGACTTCTGGGATTCAAGTTGTGTGCCACCACAGCATTTCTTTGCTGTGGAGTCTCTGAAAATCTTTAGGGTCTCTGCCCTGGCAGAGCCATCCATGTTCCAAATTCATGGTTATTTACTTATTTGTTGGAAACAGTTACTTCTCTGTTCTCTTATGTAGGTAGGGTTCTTTTCTGCTCTAATATTTGCCCTTTAAAATCTTAGCTCTTTCCTTATTCAAACACCATTTCATCTCCTCTATGAAATTACTTCTTACTGGTTTATTCTACTCTCTTTATTACTTCCAAATTCATTATTTGAACTATGGAAACTCTTGACAATTTCTAAAAATTTCATCATTTCTAAAAGGATCTTTTGTATTAATCAGATCAGGCCAGGTTAGATGTAGGGCAGAGGTCACAGCCCCTCTTGTGCTTTGAGAGAGGAGAGGAGAGCAGTAAGAGGATGGCTAGAGAGGGGAGAGAAAATGTTGCCAGGCAGTCCCACTGCGTCTAGGAAGTGATTCATGAGCATCCAGTGCACCACTGTCTGTGAAAAAGTCAAATGTACTTACCAAGGGCTTATCATCTTGAAGTGTTTGGCAGTTTGATATAACTACAGGAGTTTTTGTTGGTAGGAGCCTTTGAACAAGAGAGGAACAATTGACACCATGAATTTGACACACTAGAAAACAAATGTGAGGAATATAACATTGATTAGATTTCAAAATGTTAAAATCAATTTTACTTTTAAATTGACAGTTTTTCTCATTTTGGAAGCAAGAAAACATATTATTTCTTGTTGGATAATGATTTGATGAAGCCTGTAAGTTCCTGTAGTAAGCTAGTTCCAGCCTATCCTGAAAGACACTTTTCTGTAGTACTGAGGGAGGAAAATTAAAAAATGGACCATGGATAGAGTAATGGTCAGGTGGAAAGTAGCTTCTCCTTAAATTATTTCTGATAGAAAAATGTATTTTAGAAGGTGGAGTTTTAATTTGTTACTGCTAAAGCTTCCAAGGACATCCAGTGTGTTTAAGAGAATAGTCCAGAAGAAATAAATTACCTCTATCCAGATAAGTCATTGGTATTTTATAGAGAGAACACACTTCATGTAACTCTGACAGTCTCTTTAATTTAAAGGGAAGATCCAAGTACTTGATGATGAATATTTGGAATAATTTTGGTATCAATTACTTAAAGATATTTAAAATTTACATGTTATAAATATGATTTTGAGGTTAAATTGTGAAGATTGTTGAAATACCTGATTTTTCCTCTTCGACTGTAGGCTTTCTTCTCTCATATGTGGTCATACGTTGCCCATGTGTCCTCAGTGTCCTCAGTCTTCACACTGTCCTTCTTTCCCCTTGCCTGTGTTCTGTCAGCTGAGCTCCTTGGAGAAGCATAGTCAGCAGCTCAACTGAGAATCACCTGAGTAGTCTGTCTGTCAATAGCTGATGATATAGTTGTGCTGTAAAAGCTTTACCTTTCCTGGTCTTTAGCGTCTTTCTGCCCTTCACAGTGCAGATGTACAGAGGACATGGGCCGTTTTTAAGACTTGCATCCACTATGTATTTGTGGGTTGATCTTCATTTCAACTGGAATCAAGTCTGAGAGATCTTTTCAGCCTTGTGTCCATCTGGCTACCTAGCTAACAAAAGTACAGGTCCTTTTCCTAGGCTCAGCTTGTTGTTTGTTTTAGCCAAAACATGTTCTTTTGGCTATTTACAAACTGTAGAAGAGACCTCTTCAAACTTAGTGTCAGATAGCAATGGCCATTTTATTGTGATCATGGATTATGTGGGTGAGTGGTTTGGACAAACACATTGGTGATGTCCTGTCTACTTCACAGTGTCTGAGCATTAACTGAAAAGACTTCCATTTCCAATATAGTTTCTTACTGACATGTTGGGATAAAGGGAAGGTGGATTCTAGTGGACCTTTCAGCCACAGTGCCTACTTATATCCCCTTTATGGTGATGACCTTAGATATTTGATCATCCTTGAAGGTGAGCCCCTGAGAGAACCATGTGGAAGCTTTATGGCCTCTTTTCAACTGCGTTCTTTTTTTAAGTTACAAGTTAATCCGTGGTCAGCCCAGATTCAAGGTGAAGGATATGGGACCCTACTTCTTGATGAGAGAAGCTCATATTGAAGAGGACAGTGCAGGTTAGGAGCCATTGTGGTAATTATCTTAGAAATTTATGCAAAAGGGAAATTGTAGTCATCTTGATACTTTATATAACACAAAATTTTAATTTTCTTATGAGAATCATTCAGTGTCTCATTCAAAAATTCAGTATTAAGTAGAAAAAAATAGACAAATACATGAATATGCCTTCATTCTCTGTGTGTGCTGCTGACATATAACTTCTGTATTAACGGCAGGGGCCAAGGGAGGACAGGTGGCAACAGTCTTGCTTCATATCCTTAAACTGGGAAACTAAAACAAGACTATAAGAGGGAACAAGGCATTCCAATCTGGAAGATAAAAGAAGATGCATGTTTAAATAGTGGCCTTTTTGTGTTCAATGAAGGTGTTAGCCAAGTTTATAGTTTGCTGCTGGAAATGTGTACAAAGACAATAGAAACTGTCACAAAATTTGACTTTTGAGTTTCAGTGACAAAGTAATTCTGCCACCCATCCCCCAATTTATAATGTGTCTGAAAATGAAGTCAATTTTCAGAGAACAGTGGATGGCCCTAAGAACTACATAGGCTAGTAGTCTCCACGGATGAAAACTCCCATTAACACTGATGGTTGTGCTGACCCTAAATAGGATGCCACAGAAGTACATGCTCAGATTTGAGCCATAATGTTGTATTACCTTCATAGTAAAGGTAGTAAAATAAAGATAGACCTGTGTTCCTAAGGTATAGAGTTAGGCCTTTCTGTAATGGAGGAAAAGACTAAGCTAACATTTTAACCTGGGCAAATTCACCTCCTGGGTCACAGTTTTCTCATCTATAAAGTACAGGATTGAAATTTCTTTTAATTATATAATTCTCTGGCTTTGTTACCATTTGTACTTATATAACACTGGAATAAGGCAGTTTTATGGCAGCTCAAAGTTAATGTTAAATATGGGAGGACAAGGGCCATTTCGTTTCAGTTCAGAAAGTTCACAGATTCTAACTTCGTGCCACTAGATAATCTGAGCTGCTATTGACTCAGCCCAAAGTTCAATAGAAATGCTTTAGGAAAATTCCAGATTAAGTAAAATTATTTCAAAAGATATAATAAAAGATAACAGTCTTTGTTTTTAAATATCTTTCATACAGTTGTTTTGATCATATTCTTTCACTTCTCTAAGCCCTCTTAGATTCTCCCCTCTTCCCTGTCCACCCAACTTCATTTATTTCCTTCCTTCCTTCCTTCCTTCCTTCCTTCCTTCCTTCCTTCCTCCCTCCCTCCCTTCCTCCCTCCCTCCCTCCCTCCCTCCCTCCCTCTCTCTCTCTCTCTCTCTCTCTCTTTTTCCTTGAGAAAGGGTTTCTCTGTGTAACCACAGTGGCTGTCCTGGAACTCACTCATGTAGACCAGGCTGGCCTCGAACTCACGGAGATCCACCTTCCTCTGCAGGGATTAAAGGCATGTACTACCACCACCCGGTCTAACTTCATTTATTTCTCTCTCTAAAAAATAAGCAAAGAAATCAAAACAATAAGACAAAAAATACCAAAACAAAATAAATTAAAACAAAAGTCCCACAAACAAAACAAAACAAATAACAACACCAACAACAACTAAAAGCTGAGGAGTCCATTTTTTGTTGACCAATTACTCCTGAGCAGCCAGGTTGCCCTGGGGTATGGTTGATATACCCAGTGACACTCCATTGGAGAAAACTGGTTTTCCCTTTCCCAGCAGGTAGCAATTGCAACCAATTTCTGGTTCCAGGCGGGACTTTGTGTCTGTCTCCCTTCTTAGTGCTGAGACTTTGCCTGGTTTGAACCTGTATTGGTCCTCTCTGTGTGGTCACAGTCTCTGTGAGTCCTTGTATTTATCAGCCCTGTTGTGTCTGGAAGATAGACTTGCCTTTGAGTTATCCACCGCCTCTGACTCTTAACAGCCTTTCCATGTCCTCTATATAGATCCCAGCCTTGAGGGGAGGGGTTTGATAAAAAACGTCTCATTTAAGACTGAGTGCTCTAATAAAAGTCCCTCTCACTTTGTACATTGTCCTCTTGGCCGGGGGGGTGGGGGGTCCTCTGTATCACTTACCATAAACTGAAAGAAGCAACTTCTCTGAGAAGGATTGAGTGACACATGGACATATGAAGGTAGTAATTATAAAAGACAAAAATCTTAATTTTAGAGCATTTATGAGTGCTAACACTTGAGATTATTTTATTTAACATTGTTTGTTTTATTCATTTGAATCCCTGTACTAAAACCCACTCATTTTGGGGCAAAAAATTGAATTACTAATGATTATTTAATGGGAAATAATTCAATTTAAATTTTGATACTATACACTGTAAATCTAGGCACTGCGTTATTTTCATACTGTTTGATTATAAATTTTTCCATGTGGCCTGAACTTTCTGATGTATTGGTGTCATGGTCATTATTCTCTTGTCTTTTCCTCTGCCTACTGCATATATAGTTCCCACTGCTAATCCTAGTATTGTTCAGCCTGTCTCTTCTCTTGAGGGTGTGCCGGAGGTTTGCCAGTTCCAGTCTTTTTTTTTTTTTTAACCGACTTTGGCTTTGTTGAGCGTGTATATGTTCTGTTGTGTGCCTTTTCTGTCTCATCATTGTATTTCCCCTTTTGATTATTCTTTTTGTTCATTTCTGACTGCTTTAGTTATTTGCTTAGCTCTTTAAAATTTAGCTTTCCTCTAGTGTATTACTTTTGTGGCTCATATACTTGATTTAAGTAACTATACAGTGTATGTAGATGGTTGTGTTTTTAGTCTTTACTCTTTTTGTTCTTTGGGGGCCCACAACCCAGCTCCCAAATAAATCACACACGGAGCCTTATTCTTACTTATGAATGTCCGGCAATAGCTTGGCTTACCTCTAGCCAGCTTTTCTTAAATGATTCCATCTACCTTTTGCCTCTGAGCGTTTCCCTTTTCTTCTGTAATCTTACTCTTACTCCGTGGCTGGCTGTGTGGCTGGGTGACTGGCCCCTCAAGTCCTCCTTTCTCTCCTGTTTGTCCTCTCTCCTGCTAGCCACTTTTTGCTATTGGCCGTTCAGCTCTTTATTAGACCATCAGGTGTTTTAGACAGGCAAAGTAACACAGCTTCACAGATTAAACAAATGCAACATAAAAGAATGCAACATATCTTTACATCATTAAACAAATGTTCCACAGCACAAATGCAACACATTTTAAAATAATATTCTACAACAATACAGTTTTTTTTTTTTTTTTTTTTTTTACTTACCTCTTCTGGAGTCTGGCTGGCTCTGAATGAGGGACAGCTACCCCATGTAGCAACATATAATGGGGATTCTTTCCTTGGACCCCATATTGTAAAGATTCTGTGAATGTGGAACATATAGTCTTCTCTACATGTCAGAATTAGTGAAGCAATTGTAAATTCATTCAGGCAGATTTTAAAATGAATAGTCATGTTTTAAATGATGATGCAGCTCAGTGAGATAAAATTTCCTGTGTGTTTTTAAACAAAGTGAAATAAGTTGTCTATAATGTTTTGCTCATGGTGCTATTTGTAGTTACTTTATTGTTTGTAAAATATCTTCCACTTTGTAGCCTGTTAAGTTGATAACATGCACTTAAGTCACTATACTGTGGATTCAGGTTCTAGAGTGGCCTGTGGCTTATAAGGAAGTGACTTCTTACTGATCCAGTGGCTTTAGAACAGCACTTGACTTTTTTTTTTTTAATTAAAAAAAAATTTTTTTTTTGAGACAGAGTTTCTCTGTGCAACGGTCCTGACTGTCCTGGAACTCACTTTGTAGACCAGGCTGGCCTTAAACTCACTGGGATTAAAGGCATGTACCATCGCTGCCCAGCTATCATTTGACTTTTTAATTTGCATTTGTTAAAATGTTAAGCTTATGGTTGATACAATAACATGTTAGCATGGTGTTATCTGCTGAGAGTATTTTAAATAGTTATGTTGATTTTATATGCTATGATTATCTGACATATTAATCAAGGGTATGATTATATGATATGTTAACTGAAAACTGACTGAAAAGATCAACAAAATGTTGGAATAGGTAAATGAGACACAGAGAAAAAGCGAGAGAGCAAAACTTTTGAGCTCCACAGGGGTTTGCATGCTGGTGTGGCCCTTAGGAAGGATACACTCACTGGATAAAGGAGGAGAAATACTTATGTGGTATTATTATTGTGTTCATTTAGGTATTTGAGACAGAGTAGAGCCCAAGGTAGCCTTGATCTCACTATGTAGCCAAGGCTAGTCTTGAACTCCTAATTCTTCTTCTACTTCTATATCCCAAGTGTTGAGATTATGGGAATGTGCTACTATATGTTGCTCTGTTTTTGCTTTTAAAATAGCTTTACTTCTATTTAGTAGAAGTTCCTCAAATACTATGGATAAATAAGAGTTTACTATATTGATAACTACTCTATGGTAGCTTCTACTGAATGAAAATATAGTAAAGCATTATGAATATTAATTTATCAGGACCAAATTACAAAGTATAAATGTATTTTTTTGTAATTCATTATTTCCTTTATCCTTCTCTTTTGGAAGGAATAGAATTATACCTTACTTGTTAGTATAAGTGATTTAGGAATTTTTATGAATAGAATAGAATAAGGCCGTTTAAAAAAAGGTGCTTATTATTTTTTACTTAGAAGTACTCTGTCCACTTCTCTGTGCTAGAGATTGTCTGCACATTCTTGACAAATGTTCTGGGACTGTGGCTCTTACAAGCATCTCTAATTCCTGAGGAAACAGAGACCTATTCAGCCAGCCTTTCTACGTCTTTATTTTACAGGGTACTGCCTATGTTTTGTGTTTTTGTCTTTTTGTTTAAAGCAGTTTCAGAGTTCATATTGAGGTCTTTGATCCATTTGGAGCTGGTTTTGTCTAGGGTGATAGAGGTCCAGTTTCATTCTTATACATGTGGACATGCAGTTGTCCCATCACCATTGTTTAAGATGCAGTCCTACTCTAGTGTGTATTTTCGCTTCGTTATCAACTATCAGGTGGATATGGTTTTGTGTGCTCAGGCTTGCATCTTCTCTTTTGTTCCACTGATCTACTTGTCCTTCGGGTGTCAGTGCCACGTGGACTGTTCTTCCTGCTGTGTTGGCATCTCCAGTGCTGTTCTTTTGGTTCAAGAGTGCCTTGGCTGTCTGGTGTCTTTTACACTTCTATGTGAATTTGAGGGTTTTTCTCCTTCTGTGAAGGATGTTATGGGGATTTTGATAGGATTGCATGAATCTGTAGGTTGCTTTTGGTACGATGGACATCTTCATACTATTTATTCTGTCAACCTATGAGCGTATGAGGTCTTTCCATCTTTCAGTGTCTTCCTCAGTCTCTTCACAGATGTGAAGTTTGCATTGCACAGGTCTTTCACTTCCTTGACACCCCCCCCCCCCCCCCCTGTAGAGGTTTTGTAGGGAGGCTATTATGAGTGAGAACGTTCCTTTCTGTACCTGTTTGTTGCTGTAATATAGAAAGGCTACTAATGTTTGTAGTTTGTTTTTTTTGTTTTTTTTTTTTTTAAATCCTACCACTTTGCTGAAAGTGTTGATCATTTCCAGAAATTTTCTGGTGGAATTTTTGGGGTATCTTATGTATTAGCTATTAAGGCCAACAACAAACAAATGGGGCCTCATAAAACTATACAGCAGAGCAAACAGTCAACTGAATGAAGAGGAAACCCCCAGAGCAAGAGAGAATTTGCAGACTGACAGAGGGTTCATATTCAGAATATATAAAGAACTCATGAAAAATACCTCAGCTACTACAACAACAACTTACTCCTCCCCCACCCCACCCCAAACCGTACAAGATCCATTCAGAAACTGGGCTCAGGGTTTTAACAGAGAATTCTCAAAAGAAGAAATAAGAATGGCTAATAAATATCTCAAAAGATTCTTTATCCCTAGCAATTAGCAAATCAAAACAGTTGAGATTTCATTTTCCTCAATGAGAACAGCAAAGATCAATGAAAAAAATTGACAACAAATGCTAGAGAAGATGTAGGGAAAAGGAACCCTTATTTACTTCTTTATGGGTTTTCAAACTGGCCCACCCACTCTGGAAATCAGTGTGGAGAATCCTCAAAAAGCTTAAAAACAAACAAACAAACAAACAAACACTTGCCCTACCCCAGCTGTACCACTCCTTGGCATATACCCAAAGGACTCAGCATCTCACTCCACAGACACTTGCTCAGCCATGTTCATTGCTGTTCTATTCACAGTAGCTAGGAAATGGAAACAACCTGAATGTTCTCCTGATGAATACATAATAAAAATGTGGATCATATACACTCAGTTGTCACAAAAAATGAATTTTTCAGGTAAATGGATAGAATTAGAAAGCATTCTACTGAGTGAGGTAACCTAGACTCAGAAAGACAAACCACTGCATGTTTTTTCTTTTTCTTTCTTTCTTTTTCTGTTTTTCTGTTTTGCATGTTCTTTCTTTCTTATTTTGGAATCACAGCCCTGCATCTTTAGCTGTGAGTATATAACCTGGAGAAACACTCTAAATCTGGAAAGTAAAAGGGCATGTTGGGGAGAAGAGGGAGGCACTCTAGAAAGGATAATGGAGCATAGATGTTAAAAGGGGAAAATGGGAAAAGGGGGTGCTTTAACTAAGAAAAAAGGGATAAATAATCATAGGAGAATAAGGAAACATTTTATGTTTAAAGTACCCATATGTATATATGTATATTAGTATACATATATGTATATACACACTATACATACATACACATTATCCATCCATTTCTCTCTCTCTGAAGTTATACCACATCTTCCCTAAGAGCCACATGTCTGACAGTGCCATGCATGGGAAACTTCACTTTGATTTGTTGGTCAGGGGAGTCCAAGAGACCCCCTCCCCTCACAAACAGTATAGGCTATTGCTTTATTTCCTCCCATAATGTGAAGGTAAGACCCTATTGTGAAGAGACCACATACTTTGGACACAGGACTGGAAGAATAGAGCTGGGACTGACTTAAAAGACTTTTCCCTGAGGATCATCTGTAATAGTATGTGAGGTGCTGTGCATGCTGCCTAGGGAGCCAATCAATAGTCCTACCCAGCTGTAAAGTGAAGTATAGTAATGACGAGCCTGCCACAATCTATCCAGTGGTGCAGTTGTGGCTCTTATATCTTGGGGTAATCAACAGCTGTCTAATTGATATAAGGCCCACTCAGTAGGAGAGATCTATACTTGGTACTATAAACTTAGCCAACTTTATGGCTGTGAAGTTATGGAACCTAGAAGAAAACTTATGACTGCCACATTTCTAAACCATTGTAATTCCTACTCCTTTCTAAAAACTTATCCTTATGTCCACAGGTAAGTGTAATTCTCACTTCTCATCAAAGATGTTTTTTTTTTTTTTTAAATGCTGAATGCCGTTTATTGAAGGAGGGAGGAGGTCATAAATACAGTCTTACAGCACAATGGGGGAACCCCAGAGGGCAGAAGTTCACTATAAAATGTTTTACAATCTTGTATCTAAGCTGTTAACGCCCAATATGCAGGATACACAGACAAGGAACTTCCCTTAAGCATTCAGGAGGGTGGAACCCAGCAGGGAATTAGCATAGGGAGGATATCAAGGTCAAGGTCAGCAAGCAAGGCAACAGTTACCCAAAATGGGGACCAGGGACCTTCAGGTCCCCCCTTTTTACTAAAAAATGAGCTTCTGACTTAGGTTGTGTGGGACGTCAGCAGGTCACCTTACCTGTCATGGAGACACCTGCCCAGGCCACACAGGCGCTCTCTCTTAGGTTGGTGAGCGCCACCCTCCAGGCATTACCAGTCTCTGAATACTCATTATCAAGCAGGCTTAATTGTGTGTGAGCTGCAAAGTTAACTGCTGCCAAAGATCTCTAAGTGGCTCTGGGCTTGCAATCTGTGTGTTTGACACAGAAAAGACCAACAAAAGCCCTAACCCACCCATAGCCAGTAGGCTAAAGACAACTGAGCTATTCCCTTCCTTTATGATCCTTACTGCAAATTGGAGTCCAAAGATGCTTTTTTTATGTAGCTAATGGTGACTATTTTAGAAATCTACAATGGAGCAAAATGTAGCGAATAACAGACTGTGGGTGTCTAACCCACATGATAACATCTGCAGTACAACCCTTATGCCTGTGATTCAGTGAACATCATGGAATAGGGTGTGGATTTAGATTTATTTGGGGTATATATAGTGGGTCTTGAGCATGCCAGGCAAGAGATAAATTTCTGAGAAAGCCCCCCCCCCCAGAGGGTCTTACTGTGCAGTCCAGACTGGCCTCAAATTGTAATCCTCTGTCCCAGCCATCCTAGTTCCAAGATTACAGCTGTGTACCCTCATACCTGATGGACTGTTCTGTTTTCAATGTAATCTTTACCTTTGTTATATTAGGAAGCTTTAAATACAATGATGAAGGGCTCAGGGGATTGGTATATTGGGAATGTGACTGACTTGTTTAGTTGCACCAAACATTTCAAGGACTGTGGACTGGTGAATATTAACATCTGTTCTTGGCAAGCTGATAGAATATTTAATAGAGGCTAAAATCATCAAACACACGAGCTGGGGATAATCTTTTGGGTCAAGTGGCATTAGATAGTCCTGAAAAGGGGATGGATCCCATTTCACCTGGCTTTTCAATAGTCTTAGTCTTGTTTAGATGAGCAAAACAGGAGATGGACTGCCACCTGTATCTTAGACAAATGAGAAACAGAGTTGTGAGGTTTTGGGAGAACAGGGCCCTAAATTACTTGAATATACTCTTCGTTTTCATATGTGAACACTTTTTTTTCTAAATATAAATCATTTTAGCATGTTTTTTTAAACTGCTGACCCATTTCTGTAAATTAGGCAATCATTAAGAAATAATTTGATTATGAAGAATTCCAACAAAACTATTCTCTAAGTAAGGGCACAAGAAATTTTAAGATATTGTGTGGAAGAGTCTTACCCAAGACACTGGAAATGGAGAAAGAACAAAGATGATTTGATTGAGTTATAAATATGTATGCATATATACTTAGCAGAACAAAACAGAGTTGCACGCAACCATTAGAAGGAATGTGCTACAACAGAAGTTGTTCTTAATCTATGCCAGGGTAGAAGGAACATTATCTTTCTTAATAGTTTTAAAAATTAATTCCTACAAAGCAGAATTTGTATTGCTAAAAAAAAAAAAATTGGCTCTGCAGTTTTTGTTATGTTTAAACTGATTCAGGAAGAATCTAATACTAAAACTTGAACACCTTGATTCAGTTTGTGATAGAAAGGCTAAGCAAAGCCTGTTTTAAGCTTATAATACCTTTTCAGCTTTAAAACAGTTTCAAAATTTACACAGGTAATTTCAGTGTTTGAAATCCCTGTATGCCTTTCTAACGGGACAGAACTTCCTTTGCTATAACTTGTGTCTTTACTTCTTATGAAAGGCAAATTTGTTTATCATATCTAACCTAAGGTTTCATATTCTATTCATTGTAGCTGTTGAGAAACCCTCTTACTTTCTAGTCTCACATGTTTAATAAAGGTCTCAAAAACCATTTTAAGTGCCCATTAAGTGTATCTTTCACATATACTTCTGTTAACATGTTAAATATTATCATTGGCTCTTGGCAAATAAATGTTCTGTGTATAAATGGGTGCAAAATCTTTTCCTAACTCCCCATAATTAAGATGAAAATATATGTATATTTAAAATAAAACCTTTTTCTTTTTGAGACAGTTGACTATATGACCTCCAAAGGAAGATAGGGCTCTATAGAAGTGGGCTAATATCTCTTATCCTCCATCAAAGCATCAGTTAGCACTTTGACTAGAGAAAATAACTTGGGAAGGTAACATTGTGTGTTATTAAAACAGACTTCCTTATAGCTATGTAAAAGTTGAACACACACTGGGGACAACTATAAACATTTTATAATATTTAAATGTTCTATAATATTTAAAATGCTGAATCCTTTCTAAAAATGAATTAAAATATCATTAAGTATAATTAAGTATCTTAAATGGCAAAATAATATCACCTCTTGCATCCTACCAACCAAGAGTAATCAGACTCTTAGCAGCATCTAAGGTTCGATCCTTAGTCCTTTGCCTTCTGCTGGTAAGACAAGGCAGACCTCATATGTACCAGTTGCTTCCTACCACCCTAGTGACTTGAAATGAGGCTGGGGCAGATGACCTGGCAACGAGGAGTGGGCAAGACAAGGGCCAGCCAGCTGGGAAAGGCATAGGAGAGAGCAGGAAGAGCTCGGAGACCTAATGACCATTGCTGATGACCAGGTGGGCACAGGTGGCGGCCTGACTTTTCAGCCCATCTCTGTTTACTTTTAAGGTCTTTAACCAGTGTTCTTTGTCTCTCTACCCCACACCATCTCAGCTGTTTCCTTCTGTTCTATAAACGTCATCCATCATTTTAGTCCTTGGAGCATATTTGAAAGGTTAAAGGCTCTGTTTACCAAGTCTTATGTGTGGGCTTTCTCAACCATAGATTTTATTAGTTGCCTCTTTTCCTGGATGTGGGTACCTTGTTTCTTGGCATGCCATGTAATTAAAAACCCAAAAACTTAATATTATGATGTAGAAACTGTGCATAAGTTTCTTCCCCACCTCAGATTTGTAGCTACTTTTGTTTGTTTAGTGATTTTTGTTGTGCTATTTTTGTACTGTTTCTATCTGTGGCTGTTCGAGTCTGTTTCCTAGCTAAAAGCAGTGAGCTAATGGCAGTTGGATGTGTTGACACTAGCTAGCAGTTTACAACTCGGCCTTAACCTTTACTTCCTGTTTGTGAAGTGCCTGAAGGCCCGTGAGAGGGAAGTTGACTGTTGTCTGAGGTCTGTACTGGGCTTACAGTCAGCCCAGCCACTTAAAGTGCAGCTGACTTACTTGTCTATCAGGTAGGGGCGTGGGAAATAGTAATTGGTCCCCCAGCTATTTGCAGCCACAGCATAGAAGGTAGTTTCCCAGCATTGATTAGTAAGTTAGTGATTGGAAGAGTTACTTCCAATCAAGGGAAAAAAAAAAAAAAGCAAGGGCTTTTACTGGATATTAGAGTATACCTCTAAGGCAGAATTTCAGATTTTATTCAGCTGATTTTATTTATATGGGCTTTACATCTATAGAATATGAGTTTTTAAATTATCAAATGTGAATGACCTAAGTCACTGTTGCTAATAGATGTCCATATTAAATTCCACAATCCTATTTGTATGCATACCTAACCAGTTTCAGTTGTAAACAGGAGCTTTTTGGTTCAATCATAACTATTCAGTGTGTTTTTGAAGTTAAGATATAATTCACGTACTATAAAACTGACCCTTTTAAAACACACAATTCATTATGCTTTTTATCATACTCACAGCTATATAGACACATCTTCAGGTCCTGTAAAACAAGCACCTTGTCCATTGGTAATCATTCCCAGTCCCTGGCAACCACTAATTCACTGTCTCTGAATTTGTTTTTTCTGAACATTTTATTTAAGTGAGAGTATATATCCTTTTCTAACTGAGCTCTTTAATTTTGCACAATGTTTTATCCATTTGTTTCATTTGTATAATTGAATAACATGCCATTGTATAGGTATACCATCAGTTTTTCAGTCATCAGCCAAAGGACCTTGGGTTCATCTCTACCTTTGGATATTATTAATCAAGGCTGTTTAACGACATTAGCGCACTAATTTTTGTATGAGCATATATTTTTGTCCCACCACAATTCCTAGAAATGGAACTGACAGGTTATATGGTAGCTCTCGTATTTTTCAGTAAATATGTCAATTTGCTTTTTAATGTATTTTTAATTGAGATAGACTTTTGTCACTTTTGCCCATCCTTTTTCCCTCCAGCTCCTCTAAGGTACTCTCCCTCCACCTGTTCCCATCCCCCATCTCAAGTTGATAGCCTCCTTTTCTTTTATTATTATTGTTACATACGTATGTATGCATATATATGCATACATATATAAATGCAACCTGCTGAGTCCATTTTTGTTGTTTGTGTGTATATGGTTTGGGGGCTTACTACTCTGCATTGGATGACCAGTCGGGGCTCATCCCTGGGAGAACTCATTCTCCTTCTTGCATCAGTCATTAGTTGTCCTTAGTTCTTTGTCTAGGGGCAGGAACCCATGAGATTTCCCCTCTCCCCGTTAGCATGTCCATTGATATTGTTTATGCATCCATTTCTAGGAGAGGCTTTTCAAGAAGACCTCTTGGTATTCTGGCCCTTAAAGTCTTTCTGCTCCCTCTTCTGAGGTGTTCCCTGAGTCATAGATGCATGAACTGTGATGATTAGCTGCATCTGTTGGGGCTGGGCTCCCCAGAACCTGTGGATTTCTGCATTGTGTCCCACTGTGCTTTTCTGTGATGGTCTTTATTTGCTGTAAGAAGAGGCTTCCTTGATGAGGGTGGTAGCCACACTTACATCTGAGGATTAGTAGGGTTCCACTTCAGTTCCTAGTAATGATATTGACAGCTTATGTGGTAACTCTTGACTTTTTAAAACCTGCCAGGGTGTTTTCTAAAGCAACACACTTTGCTTTTATAGTCACTGTTTAAAGTTAGTGAAGCCAAGGAGTAGGCCTTAGAGTTCACCCCGTTGTACATAAGTGCCAACACACTTTGCGGGGAGTGCGTACGTGAGAACAGTTAGAATTACTCTCTTTTGGAAACTCGCCAGGACTCCTTTAGCACTTGTGCTCTTCAGAAGCAAGTCATTTGCTGATTCTTCACCGTTTATTAAGCATCAAATTGCTCTGAATTAACTAAACCAACCCCTATTCACAGTCAAACTCTTCTGGACAGACAGACACAGGAGTTGTTCCACTTCTTAGTAGTGTTACTTTGGAGAGTAGCTACCTTTTTGAAAAAACTTGAATTCTTTTTCTGTGAAATGGGATTGTGCCTACCTCTAGGTGTTTCTGAAGGTATTAGACTTGGATCCCATCAGAAAGACACTGGCCTAGCATTTCTAAGTGCTCAGTGAATATTAATTATTGCTGTTGTTATCACTGTTAGGTTATTAATAGCAAGAAATGTTTTTTTTTGAAAAATGTTTTAGAAGATTAAATGAAATCTATTTTAACTAACAATCAGATTCTTACTTTAGGAAATGAAGTCATTTATAATAAAAACTTTCTTAAGGTGAAGAAAGAATGGGGGATGACTGAAAAAAAAGCAATTGAAATTATCCTTTAAAAAAACTTTAATTTTATGTGTGTGAGTGTTTTACATGGATTTATATCTGAGCACCACGTGCATTCCTGCAGAGACCCAGAAGAGGGGTGTTGTATCCTCTGGAACTGGAGTTATAGGTGGCTGGTTGTGAGCTGCCATGTAGATACTGACAATTGAACCCAGATCCTCTGGAAGAGCAACCAGTGCTCTTAACTGCTGGACCATCGCTCCATCCCTTGAAATTATTTTTTCATAATTTTCTTTTATCTTTGATATCTATTACAACCAAAGCATTTTTTCTTTTCCTTTCCTAAAGCAAATTAAATTTAAATGAAGATTTCTAAAGGCTAAAATAGAATGCTAAAACAAAATCATTATCCCTGTTAGCACTTAGGCTATCTTTTAAGGAAGAACTGAGTAAACCTTTCCAGAATGTTTGGAAAACATTTGATTGCACATTATGGCATCAACTGTCACATTTTCCTTTAATTTTTCTTATCTTTTTATAGCTAATGATCAAATAAAGTTATTTTTTCTAGTAATATCTTCCCATAAGGTAATGCTCCAAATACATTGCAGATAGAATATTGGCAACAAAATGCAAAACTTAAGTATAAACACATGTATAAACAATTGAAGACAAAAATGAAAATAACCAAGAAAATGACTGAGCAGTTTGATCAGATACTCTGTTAGTACTGTCCTAAATAAGCTGCCCCATTATCTTGGTAAACATTGCATGATTTCTAGCTTTAGAGCTGGGGCAAGGTGGAGGTGTTGATAATCAAGATTGTCCTGGTGTAAGCCTTTCAACCAGACCACCACTGACATTTTAGATTGGAAAGTCTTGGTCTTGGGGGCTGAGCTGTATGTTGTAGTCTACTCGGCAACGTCTCTGCCTCTGCCCTACGCCTCTAAAACATAGTGTTTGGGGAAATGTGCTTTAGAGTATATGGGACACTCAAGGAAGAGAAGGTCTCTTGTTTACGTAGGTGTGGGAAATCATTATTTGAACAACAGATGGACAGAGATTGTAACATCTTGTCTAATGTAAATTTTCAAGAGGAGAACATATAACATGTCATAACTTATTTGCCCACAGCTCCCTGTGCGAAGGGCAGCTTGCAGGGTGGAGCAACACTTCATCCCCCTCGCTCAACTGTGTTTTTTCCAGGTTGGAAATGGAGGCCTAGGAAGGTTACTTACCCAGAGGCTCTGCATTACCTAATTGCTAAGTGATCACTTGCCTGTCTTTTACTCCTGTCCTAGGCCCTGGGAAGAAAACGACAATTTGCAGAAGAGATGAATGGTGGCCCAGTAACTATAGCTCAGTGTGGTTATAGTGCCGAAGTGGGTGGGGCAGACAGGATGCCCAGAGAGCTTCCAGGAAGAGCCTTTCACTTGAATTCTGTAGAGAGCTGAGCCTGCACTGAGCAAGTGTCAGTCAATAGATTAACTGAAGAGGCTGACTTTGTGTTCCAGTGCTTACTAATGGAGACTAGGAACTGAATGTTGTGTAAACTGAGGACTGCTCCATAGTATGCCTAAGAGGAAGGTTTTATTATAGATACAAAAGGGGGAACAGCCAGAGGCACCTGGAAGAGTCCAGAGCAGAGAGAGAAAGATGTAGACTGAACATGGACAGCAGACTGGTCATATTCAGAGACTCTGAAATGTATAACAGGTACTTATGATACTGAAGGAGCCTGGGGCCAGCATGAGTTTTGGTATGCTAATATTCTGTCAGTGATAGGGAAGTGACTCCTTTTGGCTGAGGGCAACTAACTTCACAAGTTTGTGAAGAACACTGGCTTTTATCTACTGCTGGGAATCTTTCTATAGTCTAGGTTGAGCCCATTTCTGGATATTTGGACTACCTTTTGGAGTTTGGGGAACTGGAATTTCCTTTGGACCTGACATGTGAGCATCCCAGGGACGAAGAGCCAAGAATAGAGCTCTGTGAGTATCAGTGATCAAGTGGCAAACAGACAAGTGACCCAGTGAAGGCCCCGAGGGGAGGGCAGGCAAGGGAGGAGCTCGCCAGCTGTGGGTGAGTTTGGGTTTGAATGCCATCTGCCCTCTCGTAGCCTGTGTGACATCGGACACATAACTGCTGTTCAAAGGCTCAGTTGATGCAGGGAGGGCATGTCTCATCAACTGTAGACTCTTAGCTGAAGTATATGAAATACAGAATGCCATGCTTGGCATACAGGTGCTTGGTAAATACTGGGTGATGTGGTTCTTATTATCAAATAAAACAAGGACTCAGAAATACCTCTTGCATTTAGAAGGTCATAAAGATTGTGGGTGGCCTTGGCAAAAATCACATTTCAGTGGGATGGTTTGAAAAGAAAGGTGAAAGAAAGCCTTTGAGTTCAAAACTTTCTCAGTTAGTTGTGAGTGAACCTGACTAACCAGGAGGTTTGTAGTTGTAGAAGGTGGAGTTTGAATGTGAGTTTGAAGGGAAAAGACAGAAGAAGCTTGGAAATGGGAGAGTGCTTGTGGGTACAAGGTAAGGGGAGATGGAGGTGGTGAGGCTGAGCCAAGGGAGAGGGTGGCTAGGGTAGTGGGTTTAGGAAGGCAGGTAGGTGGACTTTGCAGCCAGGGATCTACTACGCTACTAGGGCTTTCTCAGAGACTATAGAGACTACTCAAGTTAGTATTTGTTGATTCCTGAAAATCAGGGTGGAGCAGAGCCTTCTCCTCTCTGTAAAAGTAACATCTTCCCAAACCCTGGTGGACAGGAAGAGAGACCTCTCCTGTGCAGTTACCAAAAATCAGTGTGCCTCCATAGTCATCCAGCAACCTTAGAGTCACCTTGGAATGCAGACCCACTGTGCAGCTATTCTTGTCTAACCCTGGGCTTCATCCCTGCTACCACATAAAAACCAGGTTTGTTGGCACATACCTGTAAATCCCTGCACTTGGGAGGTAGAGGCAGGGCATCAGAAGCTCAAGGTCTGTCTTAGCTACATGGAGGCCAACCCCTGCTACATGAGACCTGGCCTCAATAAAACAAACAAACAAACAACAAGCAATAACAGTCAAACACCCCCTAAATCAGCATCAAACTGAGGCCATTGGCCTAAAATCTCTGTGTATAGATGTTTCTGCAATTGCTTCCTCCCCTGCTGGCTGGTGATACATTGTCTGAACAGGGATGACAAACCCTTCCCTTTTCTCAGGCTCCCTAAAATTCTGCAATCTTAGTGGACCGAGGAAGCCGAGTCCCTTTGGCACTTGAATGGAGGAGATGCCTTGTGCTTCCTGGCACAGGTGTCGTGGTGTGAAACACTCCATCCTTAGGTGCAAAGGAGCCATTTTTACACTGTTGGGCCTGACAGGTCACCGGGGGTCTTGCAACATTCTTTGTAATCATCTCCTTAGACTGCTCAGGGGCAGCAGGTGGCCTCCCACAGGCCCTTAGGGACTTTTAGGTGGGTAGAAGACTCTGCTTTGACATGGAGAAATATCACATGACTTGACTGTTAGAGAAGAGTCATATGACTCGAATTTAGCATCATGCTTTTTTTTTTTTCTCAGTCTGCCCAGAAATTCCTCTTCTGAGGGAGGCATTCCTTAAAGGACATCACTGCAGGGAAGTATGCCATGGTTCTCCCTCATTCAGAAGACAGGCAAGATTCTTTGAGTAGATGGAAGAGCACCCAGACTTTCCCGAGTTCTTCAAAACTGAGAGGCGATAATGGGCCCTCTTTTGATTCCCGCAGAGCAAAGCTAGTATTGGGAACAGCTGTGTTTGAGTATCTTCTAATTGTTATTTATTCTATCGGGAATCTAAAGCCCAACAAACGTATGAATAGGAGGATCTTTGCTGATCCTATCCCTGTTTTGGTCAGGATTGCTGTAAATAAGAGAGCCACAATGTTCTGTTTTCTTAAACTCCTAGGGCTTTGCCTCAGTTCACTGTTTCTTCCTTTGAGACTGCCTCCTTCAGCCTCTGTCCTTTCTAAGAAACTGAACGCGGAAAAGTCGACAAGTGAGACTTCTGCCAGTTCCCATGTGTGTGTGCGGGGTGTGTGTGTGTGTGTGTGTGTGTGTGTGTGTGTGTGTGTGTGATAGATAGATAGATAGATAGATAGATAGATAGATAGATAGATAGCCAGGATTTAAAAATCATTGTTCTAATTGGTTGATGAACTGTTAACTATAAAGCATATGAGATGCTTCAAGACTGTTTCCAATGTCTCTTTATTTGAGGTTGATAATTTTCTTTTTGTCAAAACAGGAAAGTTGCTCAGTTGTTGGTTTCCTAAGAGAACTTCTGAAGTTCTCTCCTCGTTAAAGAGTTTTTGGAGTAGTCATTATTCCCTCCCCATTTTTTTTTGGACTCTACTGAATTTGGGTGTCTTTTCAATGTGTCTTGGCAATTAAATTTAGCATTTTGTTTTAGAGGTGTTTATTTTCATCATGGGATTTATACAGGATGTTTCATAGTTATCTGTTTAAAAAGTGCCTGTCTCTCCTTGCAGTTCTTTTTTGGGGATAAGTTTTCTTTCCAGCCTTCATCTGGTATGTATGGGAGAGCATGATGTGTATGTAATACATAGTCAGAACTGGGAAACAGAAGCGATCTACTAGAACATGTTCCCCCATGTGCATAGCTTTAGGATGTAGGAAAGTCAAGACTCAAGCATGAGTTATGACTATATAATTGCTGTGGATGGAGCCTGTAACCCACTGCTAATGAAGAGGAAGATAGGCCTACCTTCTTACTGTACCACTATGGCAGTATCCCATGCCAACCAAGAGGACAGAGAAGCTGTCAGTAAAGATTTTCTCCTATTCCTTCCTTTTGTCTTCTTCTTTCCTCCATTCACTTTTTTTTTTTAATAGTCCTGTGAACTCCAGTAGCAAAATTGATATTCAGTGCTCTTCAGCTGTACTGTTTCATAGTTCTGACTCCATTAGGGCTGATTTCAGCACCACTGTCTGATAAGAGAAGTTCTAGTCTTTTGTTGCTTTCAAGAAAGTGAGTGCACTCAAGCTTTGGTAGGAAGTGGAACCCTTTCTAGGCTGCTGCTGGAGTCCCTGTGGCGACAGCCTGAGAGTGAGAAGGAAGCAAAGTAGGAGAGGAAGGAGGCCCATTTCTACCCCAGAGACAGTCACTCAGGGTCACCTGACAGGAAGATGCTGCTGCTGCTACTGCCTGTTGGCAGCGCATTCAAGAGCCCTGGAAGCATTTGTTTTGTTTGTTTTTAGAGGAAGGAGAGAAATTAGTTTTTGAGTTTCTCCTAAGAAGAATTTTGTTAGACATATGTACTTAGTTAAATAAAAACCTGAAGCAAGCTACTTTTGAATTATGTAGTATACTAGGCTAAATTAACTATAAAGATGAAGCAAGGAAAAGTCTTTCTCTTTGTCCTAGTCACCAAGCCTCTGCCCCAGACATGTTCTTCCATCCACAGTGGCTGCATACACATGCATCCAAGGCAGCACATTACAATATTGCTCAGCATTTTGCTTAAGAAACAAAGCAAAACAAATTTATACTATTTCTCGAGTCAGTTTGTGAAGATGTTCTCTTCTTATGGCTGCCCAGTTCTCCACTGTATGGATGTGTGATATCTTGAAGCAATTTTCTCATGACAGAAATTTAGAATGGTATTCCTCTTGATCACCGAAGTTCTGGATTAGAGAAACGGTTTTGTTTTGTCTGTTTGGTTTTTTTTAATTAAGAAATTTTTTCATTCATTTTACACACTAATCAAAGATCCCCCTCTTCCCTCCTCCTGGCCCCCCAGCTTCCCCCTACAACCTAACCCCCATTGCCTCCCACAAGACAGTAAGGGCCTCCTATGGGGAGGCACAACCAGTAGAGGCAAGTCCAAGCCCTTTCTCCTGCCTCAAGGCTGCACAAGGTGTCCTATCATAGGAAGTGGGCTCCAAAAAGTCCCTTCTGGCACCAGGGATGGATTCTGATCCTACCGCCAGGGGGCTCCCTAAGCAGATCAAGCTACACAACTGTCTCGCCATGCAGAGGGTCTAGTCCAGTCCCATGCAGGCTCCACAGCCATTGATCCAACTTTCATGAGTTCCCTCTAATTTGGTTTGGTTGTCTCTGTAGGTTTTCCCATCGTGATCTTGATGCACTTGCTCATAGAATCCCTCTTCTCTCTCTTTGACTGGACTTCTGGAACTCTGTTTGGTGTTTGGTTGTGGATCGCTGTCTGATGATAGTTAGGTTAGGGTATTCACCCGTTTGGTCCTTGGAGTAAGACAGTTCAGTTCAGGCACCCTCTCCACTATTTCTAGTAGTCCAAGCTGGGGTCATTCTTGGGGATTCCTGGCAACTTCCCTAGCACTTGGTTTCTTTATCCCCATGATATTTCTCTCTATCATGGTCTCTTTCATTGCTTTCCTACTCCATCCCTGTTCCAACTCAACCATTCCATTCTATTACATCCCCCATTCCCTACCCTCCATTGCCCACCCCCCATCACCAGTTCACTCATGGAGATCTCATCTGTTTCCCCTTCCCAGGGTGATCTATGCATCCCTCTTTGGGTCCCCCTTGTTAGCTAGCTTAGTTAGCTGTTTTAGAAATTTGCTGCTTGGTTTGTGAAGGCAGTCTTGTTCAACATTTCTGTTAAAAGATTAATAATTTCTTCTCCTTAAGAGAACAAAGAGAGCCATGTAAGATGCTTTCAAGTCCAGCAGAAATCACATTGGTAGGTCTTAGAGCGGAGCCAACACATACCCGAGAACCGTGAAACTGCCTGTACACTGTGGCTCCCATCCATGAGGTAACTGTGTGCAAGTGCTTTCTTATAGGAAAGTTAACTGAACATGTATGAAAGGAATATTAGGGCTATTGTTATAGCATTATAGCAAGACTTCCCAGTGAGAAATCCTCACACAACCTAAGAGAGTATGAAAAGAAAAAGCTCTTTAGTAATAGCATGCAGCTGGTTCTTATTAACGCACATAAGGGAACCAGCCCAAAACAAAATGTTTCACCAGCTTATATAGACTTACATATTCTGCGTGTATGCTGTCATCCTTATGTCTCCTTCAGGTCCCAGCCCCAGGCTACACTTTGAACAATTTAAACAGTGCCAGGAGACTGCAAGTCTGGCCACTGGGCATATGGGAGATTTACACAGCAAAGATATTGCCAGAATTATTTCTGAAGTACACTTGTGTTGTTCTTTTCAAATTGTTATCTGGGGTCATTGTGCTCACCTGGCATAATTATGCTTTTTCTGATAAGAACACAGGGGACTTAACGGCAGACCAGGACTTGATGGTGGTTGTCACCCTGTGCTGCCCGCTTTGAGCTGCCTTTTAGAGAGGCATGTTCTTTGATATGGTTCTGATCCTAATGGCTGGTTATGTCAGGGTTCTCTCTTTTTGTTATAGGAATGAAGCCTAAGAAGTCAAGCTTGGTGAACTAACATTAGCAGAATTTTTTCTTTTTCCTCTGCAACCCTAACAGAATCCTTAAAATTATGGCACAAAACTTTCTTCCTACAATTTCTAACAGGCCCCAGTCCTACTGGAGGCAGTGCACCATTAGCTAAATTCTACTTTGTGTAACTTTGTATCTTAGGGTTTTTATTGCTGTGAAGAGACACCATGGACAAAGCAACTCTTATATAAGGAAAACATTTAATTGTACAGTTTCAGAGGTTCAGTCCATCATCATCATGGCAGAGACCGTGGCAGCATGCAGACAGATGTGTTGCTGCAGGAGTAGCTGAGAGTCTTACATCTTGCAGGCAACAAGAAATCAACTGAAACACTGGGTGGTATTCTGAGCATAGGAAACCTCAAAGCCCACCCCACAGTGACACACTTTCTCCAACAAGGTCATACTCATTCCAACAAAGCCACACCTCTTAATAGTGTCACTCCCCATGAGATGATGAGGGCCAATTACATTCAAGCTACCACATTTAGTTAATACTTTATAGCATTAATTTTATTACTTAAAGTGTCTCCCGTACCACTGTAGATAGAGGAGTTGCTGTAGGAACAAAGCAGAGAGCTGGTCTCTGGCCATGTGGTAGCTAGACACAAGCCAGAGTTATCCAAGAAGAGGAAACGACACTCGAGAATACCCCATAGGATTAGCCTGTAGGCAAGCTTGTGGGAGAGCACATTTCATTGTGGCTGGTGCCACCTCTGGGCAGGTGGTTCTGGGTGTATAAGAAAGCAGTCTTGAGCAAGCCATGGAGAGCAAATCGGTAAGCAGCGTTCCTCCATGACTTCTGCATCAGTTCATACCTCTGGTTTCCTGCCCTGCTTGAGTTTCCGTCCTCGCTTCCCTGGATGGATGATAGATTATAAGCTATGAGTGAAATAGACCCATTCTCCCAAGTTGCTTTTGTTCATGGTGTTTGATCACAGCAGTAGAAACTCAACTAAGACAAAAGGCGACCTGAGGTATCTGTAAGTTGGTGATGTACATACATACTTACACTACATATACACTAGTTGTGATAAAGGGTGCTCAGTGCTGTGATTTTGTAAAGAGCCAGGCTGTGGTGGTGAATGCCTAAGAGTTACGTCTCACACAGGAGGAGGAGGAGGAAAGCTGGACCCTGAGTAGTGTGGCTGCGGAGAACAGGTCAGGGAAGGGAGAACAGTGTGGAAAACACTCCAGGAGAATGCATGCTTAGAGGCTACCCTAGCCTGCAGGAGGGACTTCAATAGTGTGTCCATGTAGGGTGAGGAGGCTGGGTAGGTAATTAGGGGCCAGGAGTACATAGTTCTCAACACGTGTTAAGGAGTTTGGACTTAGAAAATAAACTAGAAAGGAGTCAGATCCCCTTGAGAGGGAATGAATTGTTAAGGTCAGCGTGAAGGAGAGAGAAGCAGCATGGAAGAGCCCCTTTGACAATGGTATGCCGAGATTGAGGGAATTGTGTGTGTGTAGGCATACTCAACTTTCTGGCTGTTTCTCTTTAATGAAAATATTATAAACAATGTGCTTATTATTATTCATGCACCCTTGTGAATCTTACTATTTCTTTTGAGTAAACCCTGGAACTGCTGAGTAAAAGGAAATAAATTTTGAAATCTTTTAATAATGGGGTGAGATTGCCTCCAGAAAATCTAATTTGCCATTTTGCATGCAATTAGGATGCTGATTCAATTCATCAAGTATTATTGCTTTCAGTTAACACTAGTGTGACAGAAAAATACATACTTTTTACTTGTATTTTTTAGTAGTTGTGTGGTTGAACATTATTCATTAATTATTTCTAAAAATCTTTCCTTCTTCCTCTGTTCCTTTACCCAATGCTGGAGAGTGAGCTCAGAGCCTTGTGTGTATTAGGCATTCTACCCTCAGCTATGCTCCTGGCTGTTTGATTTCTGTTTGCGCCGCTTAGCCTTTCTCGGGTTTGATTCTGCCGGTTCGGCTGTGCTCAGCTGCAGAGCTCCTTGCCTTCCGTGTTTGGGCCTTGCTCTAGTTTGCTCATGCATGTGCTGGCTGTGTTGTTTTGTTGATGAGAAGATGTCTCAGCGCAGTGAAATGTTTTGCTTGTGCTTTCTGCTTACGTTTAGTGTGAAGAAACCCCTCAGTCAGCATCATGTTGTGCAGCTATTAGTATTTGTGTTAATATTCCATTTATTTCTATTTTCAGCTGCTTTTTTTTAAAAAAAATCTAATTCTTTAGGTGTTTTCTGATAAAAGCACTATTGTAGGAATGCACCCACTTCAATTCCCAACAGTCTAAAACAAAGTAAGAAAAAATTTTTTAACCCTGAATCAGGATAACTTATTCTAACAAAGAATATTTAAAAAATTAAAATGTATTTTTATTTGATGTGTATGAATGTTTTGTCTGGATGTGTGTCTATGGATCATGTATGCAGTGTCTGCAGAAGCCAAGGAAAGGGTGGCAGAACTCCTGAGACTGGAGTGACAGATGTTTATGATCTGCCAGTGGGTTCTGAGAACCAAGCCCTGGCCCCTCTGCAGCAGTTGTGAAGTGCCTTTAGCTGCTGAGCCCTCTTTGAACCAGACAGTGAATCTCTGTGTAATTTTGGGGGGTGGGGCATAGTCTCTGATTAGATATGAAAATGCTGGGATTTCTGAGACACATTGCTGTATTTTGTTGTAGAATATTATTTTAAGGTGTGTTACTTTTTGTTTATGCTCTGGAACATTTGTTTAATGATGCAAAGATGTGTTTGATTAAATAAAATTTACCTGCGGTCAGGAGGCTGCCTCAGCAACTAGCTGACAGGAAGTGGTAGGCAGGACCCAGGTGAGAAAGGGCTTATAAGGAGGGCATGAACAAGGAGAGGAGGTGAGCTACTTGCTATTCAGCCTCTGAAGAACAGAGTTCTACCTTAACCTTTGCATCTTGAGTTCTTTAGAGGGAGAGAGGTTTAGTTAAGTTCCCTTCATGGCTTTGAAAGAGTTGGAGCCTGAGGGAACAGAATCCCCTCAGGCCATAGCTCGCAGGGCCTAACCGCTGCTGGTGGTCCTGGAGTTGCTGTTGCTGATTTGGACAGCCATGGCTTAAAAGGCAGCGACAGTTGAAAAAAAAAAAAAGAACAATATTTGGTTAAAAGAATAGAATGTTTGAAATTGAGAGTAGATGAGAAAATCCAGGTCATAAAATATCGCCAGTGGTTTATGTATTTGCAAGCTCTTTTCTTCTTGAAGATGGAAATTATCCTTTTTCTTTGCAACAGATTAACATAGAAATGACTTTTCTGGCCAACAGTGGCTCTGATCTTTGCCTGTTCAGAGGTTATTTTCTATGCAGGTCATCCAGCACAACCCTTCTCTTGAGTAGGTCAGGACAGTCACAACACTAAAGGAAAGCGCTAAGTGACTAAAGGAATCTTGGGAAATCAAGTGTCAGTCTTCTGACATTTATCATCTGACAGCAAGATAAACATTTGAGAACTAAATCCATTGCCTAACGGAGTTCATTTTTTTAAAATTATGGAGTGTAATTGGTTTTTCCTGAGAGACAGTGCTGCCTTCTGCTGTAGATGTGGAACTGAGAGATTGGAGTCTGACAAGGGACTGTTTATCTGAAGTTTGCCAACAAGGGCTGTGTTGCCTATACTAGCTGAAAATACCTGATTGGCTTGGGTTCCCAGCACATGCTGGCTACAAGACTAAGGTGGGTCTCTGTGTTATAGGCCACCCAGGCTGCACATGTGTGTGATAAACTCTGAGGTTCATGTGCTCTGTTTTTGACAGCTTGCTTAAGAAAAGAAAGTGAAAGAAAACTAAACAAGCAAACAGGCTGCAGAATGTGTTAAATATTTATCTTTTTACAGGAAAATTTTGAAATTTTAAGTTAATTCCTAAAAGGACAAAAATTTGTTTCCCTGGGGAGATACTTATGGGGTAGGGGGTGGGAGGGGAGCATGTGCACTTCAGGGAAATACGGATTTGGATACAATTTTTTTCTTTAGAGATGCAGATTTTCTGTTATTTAGGTGCCCCAATTTTAGATCTTATCTCTGTGGTCCAGATAATTTCAGCAGCACTTGCATTTTGAGCTGGCTAACTCTTTGTATTACAAGTTGTTTTTGATATCCCTGGGTTTCTACCACGCAAGTGCTTCAAGCCCATGACAGTTAAGATCTCCCTCAGATATTGCCAGGTATCTTTAGAGTACAGTCCCTGGTGGGAGCTGATGGAGAACCAACATAAAAGATGCAGGTAGGCTCAACCCCAACTGCTATGACCAGGAGATGGTCCTGCAGTGAAGAGCACTGGCTATTCTAAAGGACCCAGCTTCAATTCCCAGCACCCACATGGTGGCTCTCAACTATCTGTAATTCCAGTTCCAGAAGATCTGCACCCGTTTCTGGCTTCTACAAGTACAACAGATAGTGTACAGACAGGCAAAACACCTTACCCATAAAAATGGAATTTTTTTTTTTTGTCTGACTTTTTTGTTCATGTTTTGAGACAGTGTGTCACTATGTACCTTGTCTGGCCTTGAACTCTGCAGAGCTCTCTGCCTCTGCCTCCAGAGAGCTGTGTTGAAAGGTGTGGGCCACTGTGCTAGGCCTCTGCTTGACTGTTACATGGCTACTTAAAAAGCAGATATTTGTTTTCTGAACAAGAATAGGCTCTTAGAACTCAGCATCACTATTAATTTTGTTACATTGAAAGTTTAGTGAATTGAGATCTGGAGACAGGTTAAGAGCCTGGAGAGTAACTGTAGCTGAAGTTTTCCTGTGTCCCGGCTGGCCAGCAGTCGGGACAAATCTCTCCCACTCGTGTCCCCCAAGTAAACACACCGAGACTTACATTACATAAACTGTATGGCCGTGGCAGGCTTCTTGCTATCTGTTCTTATATCTTAAATTAACCCATTTCTATTAATCTATACCTTGCCATGTGGCTTGTGGCTTACTGGTATCTTTCATAATGCTTCTCCTTGTGGCGGCTGGCATCATCTTCCTGCTTCCACCTCCCACTTCCCAGAATTCTCTTCTATCCTTGGCTAATGGCCAGTCAGCATTTTATTTATCAATCAATCATCCACAGCAAGTAACTGTCTTTCTTTCTTTCTTTGTTTTTTCTTTTCTTTTCTTTTTTTCTGAGACAGGGTTTCTCTGTCTGGCCTGGAACTCATTCTGTAGACCAGGCTGCCCAGGAACTCAGAGATCCACATGCCTCTGCCTCCTGAGTGCTGAGATTAAAGGTGTGTGCCACCATGCCTGGCTGGGAAGTAATTTTCTAAAAGGACCAATCTCTAACGATTCCAGGCCAAAGGCAGGACTCATAGGGCAAACCAGGTATGAGGTACATTTAGCTTTTCTCAGAGTTGGTATATAAACCAAAGAACAATAAATGTCTTTCTTAAAATATCCCCTGCCCTTCTGGTTGTGCTGATCACATGAGACTTGCTGGTTGTGGCCATTTGCAGACATTTAGCTTATTTAGATGAAGTGCCCACCTGCTGCAGAAAACCTAGATCAACCAAACCTGCATCTGAGCACGCCCTGCAGTGACTGCAGTGAGTGGTGCGGCGTCTTCCCTGTGCTTCCATCTCTTCCTCATGATTGCTGAGTTCACTGACACTGAAGTACAGAGCAAACAGAAACCTCAAGAGCCATGTCTGAGAGTCCGTCTCAGCAGGGAGTGTTAGTTACATTGGCATGTAATTGTGGATGACAGGTTATAATTGTATTTTTGATAACACAATAGAAATAATTTTATGTAAGTTAGTTTGAAAGATAATAGTTCATGTATGATCTGTTGTTCCATGTTAAAATGTACTTGTCTTACATAATTTTTATCACTTTTCAGTGCAACTGTGTTAGTTCATTGTTAAATGTATTTTTACTAGTTACTTAACTGGAATAATTATAAATCTTTCTAAAACAAAGAACCTTGCTTATACTGAACATGTAATTAATCATGTTTAGATTTGGTTTTTAAAAGCTTTGATGGTTTTATAATGTTTTTGGATAATTAGGCAGGATGAAATGTTTCTGTATTTTAAAATAAAATTTGGAAATTAGAACTAGAGTCAGTTTTATTTCAGTGATCACTGCCATAGAAGAGGTGGCGGCGGCATCACAGCAAACAAGCAAGCCTTTGGAAAGGAGGAGAGAACACTTAGCTGCCCTCATTTCTGTTCAGTCTTAAGCTTTCATCTAGAGTGAGAGGGGAAGTCACTGCTTAAGAGAAAGCAATCCACTGTGAGAGACTGTTTTAGTGGGTTTTTTTCTCTGTTTCATTGGCCCTTGTTTGAATACATTTCTACATGAAACCAGAAAGTAATGTATTTTTTATTGTTACATTTATAGTGCAAAGGTAACATGTGAAAGCATTGTGATGGATGGAGCAGACATCAACATGTGTTATAGCTGAATGCCTCCTGGAACTTGAAGATGGCTTTAGGATTTGATTTCCCACATCCCTTTTTCCTTGTGTTTGTTTTCACACCCAGGCGCCAGTTTCTTCAGTCAAGGATTTCCATTTAGTTTACTGCCTGTGTTGTTTCCGGATGCAAACATTGTCCCTCCGAAAATTAGAGCAATAGAATTAGAAACATGTACTGCTTACACATGTGTACAGAGATAATACTCTTCCCATTTAAAACTCTCATAGAATTAGAAACATGCGCTATTTACATGTTTACAGAGACATACTCTCCCCATTTAAAACTTTTTTTCAGTTTGAACAGCTCTAGGATTTCCTTGAATCATCTGACCTTGGGTGTCTAAATATAGACATTCCCAGGAACAGTGTGAGTCTGTGCTTTTATACCTTTGCTCGTAAGAATGGTGGGGGTACAGTTCTATTTACAATTTTAACTACCTGGAGTACTCAGGGAGGTCAGATTTTCCTCTGTTGACTGCTGACACTGTCACTGGGGTGCTTCCCATGTGAGCACCTCATCACATCTCTTCCATTGTTGGAGCCGTCTCTTACCATTGTTTCCTTCCTTAACCCTGGCATCCCTGTAGCCAGACTGGTTTATGGGAAGATGGTTCCCAGGAAACCCTTCAGCTCTTACTGTCCTCCCACCTCTTTATGAGCGTTTGGCAAGAGAGAATAAAGTGCCTGTTTGTGTTTATCATGTTTTTGTTAGGGTGAGAGCCCAGTAGACATTGGGGGAGATGGATCTGAGTGAGGAGTTTCCAGAGTAGTCTCGAGTTTTCAGGTCTGTTGATTTAGACACAAATACAAATATGTGGCTTCTGGATTTTTATCTTTGTATGCTACTGTAGGAAAGGTGTTTGTTGAGTTTGTTGTTACATGGAAATCTTGAGTTTGCATTCTGCTTCTAGTGCTTGGCTTTTCTAGACTTGTGATTACACTGTTTATCTTGACAGAGATAGTCTGCATGGGGCTATGTCCAAAGAGCATCTTTCATTCCATTTACTAGGAAGACACCAGCAAATAAGACGTACTATAAATTTATACAAAGATGTGAGGAGATTATTAATAATTACATGCAGGACATTAAAACAGGGGAGTACAGCCTGCCTTGATGGCACATGCCTATAATCCTAGTACTCAGAGGCAGAGGCAGGTGGATTTCTGTGAGTTCAAGGCTAGCCTGATCTATGTAGTGTGTTCCAGGACAGCCAGATCTGTGTAGAGAGACCCTATCTCAACAACAACAACAAAACGTCCCACAAAGGCAACAATAACAACAAAACTGAAGAAAGCAGTCTAATGGTATTTATTTCTAGAACAAAATCCATAGAGATGTATTGGCTACAGTAGAATAAAAGTAATTATAATGCTACCAACATCTGAATGCAGACAAACCCTTATTCCCACCCTTTTCATATTATACACTGTCTTAGTCTGGGTTTCTATTGCTGTGAAGAGACAGAATGACCACAACAATTCTTATAAAGGGAAACATTTAATTGGGTGGCTTACAGTTCAGAGGTTTAGTCCATTATCATTGTGGTGGGACATGGAGTGCCAGGCAGACATGATGCTGGAGGAGGAGCTGACAGTGGAGAAGCAACTACCTCTTGACTTAGCAGCAACAGGAAGTGGTCTGAGATACTGGACAGGGCTTACGCATATATGAGACCTCAAAGCCCGCCTCCACATTTCTTTCACATTTCTTCCAACAAGGCCACACCTCCTCCAACAAGGCCATACCTCCTAATGATACCACTCCCTATGAGCTTATGGGGGCCAATTACATCCAAACTACCACATATAGAGCAAAGGCATAGCTTTTCTTGTAGTAATTTTTGCTGTTATTGCCACCCTGTTTTCTTGCAAAGTAACACCTTTCAGAAATACTGCAGAAATGGGTTTGAGTGAGAAGTGAGGAAGCAGAAGGGAAGAGATTACTAAGTGGTTTACAGGTAGGACCAGAGTCTTAGGAGCCCACCATTTGGCCCTTTGGCTATTGTCCTTCTTCTTCTTCTTTTTTTTTTTGAGAAGAGGTTTCTCCATGTGACAGTTCTGGCTGCACTGGAACTCGGTTTGTGTTTCTGTAAGGACCAGCTGTCAGCAGCTCATTTATTGAGGGGAGACACGGAGTTGGAAAACTAAAATTACTCAATTTGACTTTCCTATCCAAGGGAGTAAAACTTAATTCTTTGTGGCTGGCAAAAAAGGGAAAAACACACACACCACACACACCTTAGGATCTTTCTACCATCTCTCTCATCTCTTCATTTCTTTGTATTCTTAATTTTTCCTAACAGCTTATATACCCCAGCAAAATCTTTCAAGCAGTATAAAAACTACAATGTGGTTACATTCTGGTTTTTAAGTGAATGATTACAATGAATACAAGTTAAAAAACATGTTTCTCATTTCCCTTTTATGATTAAACATTTCACATATTACATGTGAAAATTACAAAGTATCCCCAAGAACCCATATACATTCATGTTCCCAAGAACCCAGATAATTACAAGTTATCCCCCCAAGAACCCACATATTCATGTTCAAACAACTTGTTATAGATTAACAGAGTGTAAGCAAACAAGGTATTTTTCTCAGCCAGTTCTTTTACTGACAGTCTGCATTTTTTTGGTTACAAAGAAAATATCAATCATTTTATTATTTATCTCAAAAGTTAATCTTATAAAAAAATCTTAAAAGAACCATAGAACTAAGTTTCTAGATATGAAAAACAAATCAGTCAGCTCAACTTTAAATCCTCAGGGTGTGTACCCGCTCATCAACAGTTTTTATATCAGGAAGCTGAGGGCAGAAATGGGTACAAGGAATTAATGATCACCTTTGATCACCAGCCCATTCTAGTAAGAATTGTACCTTAGCCAGCAATAGCCAGGCTGCCCCTGTTTTGTTCCCTGACCTCAATGAGTCCCTCATTCAAATATTAAAAATGTGACTTTCTGAACTTTAAATTGTTCCTCAAGACTTTCTACCCCAAAGCCATTAACAAAAACATCTCAACCTAACCTTAAGTCATTTAAAGCTTTGTTTCAGTTACGATGCACACTGAAACCCATGAACACATCTCTCAACATTAAGATTAAAAGAGCTTGAGCTCATCTAAGCCACAGTGCATACTGCTCCTCAAGAGAAATGTGGAAGTCCTGGCTGTGTGACACTTCCTTGTGTGTATTGTCTATCCTCTGCAGCCTCTGCTTTACCAGGAGCTGGGGCAACACTACATCCTGCCTTTACCTATATCAATTTCCCCACTAAATTAATCTCTATCATAACTCCTTACTGTATTTGTGAAAAACCCTCAATCATCAAAAATTCTATTTAAAGTAACACCATTATTATATAAAATCATTGCTTCAGTTACACAGTACAGCTTACGAGGAAATCATCTTCATAATAACTCAGATGTTAAAAATGCCCAGTGGAATGGGATATTTACATAGAGATAATCACACTGCATTAAAGGTGGTGGGGTTTTCCCCCACCTATTCACACTGTGCCAGATACCAGAGAAAAAATGGCAGAGCAAACTTGTAAAGGCAAGAGACGTTCTGGAGCTGAAGCCCTTGGGGCCTTGCTTGTCAGAGAGCCCCCCATCAGTGTTTAGCTTCCTGGTGGGCCGGTCTCCTGCTGCTCCTCTGACAGGGCCATAGGCAACTTTGTAGACCAGGCTGGCCTTGAACTCATCCTCATGCCTCTGCTTTTCAAGTGCTGGGATTGACTATTCTTTTTTTGTTTTGTTTTGTTTTTGTTTTTGTTTTGTTTTTGGTTTTGGTTTCTCTATGTAGTTTTGGCACCTTTCCTGAACTCACTCTGTAGACCAGGCTGGCCTCAAATTCACAGACATCTGACTGCCTCTGCCTCCTGAGTGCTGGGATTAAAGGCATGCGCCGCCGTTGCCACCACCCGGCCCATTGCACATTCTTAAAAGCACTTGTTATAGTAAGGGAGATGGTAAGAGTCTAGACTACAGCCATGTGGAATAACTCAGGCAACTTCTTTTCTTCCCCTCCTCTCACCTCCGTGGGTGGAATGCGCCCCTGACAGAGCAGCTCCCGATTCCGGTCTTCTTGGCCTAGCTGTCCCTCTTACCCCTCGTCTCATCTTCAGAGAGCGTCCTGTAGAGCTTTTCTAAACCAGACCTCTTATTTCATTTCCCTTTTGCCATTTTTGTTGCTAGACAGGTCAGTTCTCCCATACTGTCTCTTTTCTCATGTTCCAAGTTTTTCCCGTGTCCTGCTTTTGCAACAGCCATATGTTATAAAATCAGGTCTTTATTTTATTGTAATCTTTGAGACAGGGCTGCATTCTGTCCTCAGACTTATGGCAACATTCCTGCCTCTAGAATTACAGTTGGTGATACCACACCCGGCCCTTTGTTCTGTTTTTTGCAGTACTGAAGATTGACTTGGGACCTTGTACATAACTATGCTGTATAAATGTGCTATACTCAAAACCTAAATTGATTTTAAAAATAAGCCTTGACATCAGATAGATAGATGTCTTATCTCTGCTATAAAACTGACACTAAGCAAGTTATTTAATCCCTGCACTATAAAATGGGATGGTAATACCTTTTATTGTAAAGATCAAAGGGATGAAGTATCTAACGTATATGTTCTGAGCATGGGAAAGCCCCAAGAAAGGGCTTCCGGAGGGATGTCTGCTGCTGCTGTCCTCCCTCCCACTAGGCCTTGTTCCTGGTCTCGATTTTGCAGGCTGGCAGGCCTCCATGCTTCACTCTTTGGCTCCCTGCTTTTCTTGCAGGTGAGTGCTTCTGGTCTTTGGCCTGTCTGACCTCCCTGGTCTCTGCCTTTCCTTTTCCTTGGGTAGGTGACCCCTCCACCCCCATGTTTCTATTTTACCATCCACACTCTGGTTTTAATTATTCTGGAGTGCTTATCATTCTCAAGTTTCTCTTTTACTTGCTGACATCATCACTGGGATGCTCATATTTAACACCTCATCATCTGCCAACTCTCTGTTGCCTCGGGCTCATAATTATTCTTTCTTTCTGCCCTTCATCCTTCTCTCCCCTTATTTCTGGTCTCTCCAACACTCCTTTTCTCTTCCTTAAAATTTAGCCACCCCATAGCCATGGTGGTTTCTAGAAAGACGTGAATTAGATTATTCCCATAAGCCTTTTAGCCCACTACCTGGCTCCTGCCTCAGGTCTGACCCCTCCCCCATGCCTGTCCTTGCAGCACTAAGCACAGCACCTCTCCATGGTGCTCAGCACCCCTTGACCCCACTTCTGGCTTCCGACTCCTCAGCACTTTGTTACCCTTCTTGTGCCGTAGGGTGTGCTTTGGAAAAAGCCAGTGCTCGTGCATCATCATGAGTGTGTTGTAGACACTCTCTGCTTTTGTCTCCACAGGAGTTCCTTCCCTCCCTTCTCATGCCACACTGCCTCCCCATGGCCTCCTCAGCTTTTTAGGAAGGCCCTCTTTGAAGCCTGGTAGTTCACACCCCCTCATTTTTTCTCACAGCGACACTTCTGTCTTTCAGACCTGTGACCCATATTTTAAATTGAATGGAATGGACTAGGAAAGAATGCTATTTTTCGTGCTTGTATACAGATGTATATAGTTGTTGGGTAAACTGTTTTATCCTGGCTCTCAAAAAATGCTTGAGAAACATAAAATGTGGCATTTTGTATTGAAATGATCTGTGTATGCCTGCCATAGACTGTAAATTCTGTAGAAACAACACCATTCTTTTTTTAATTTTTATTTTAAAGATTTATTTTATTTATTACATATACAGTGTTCTGTCTGCTTGTATGCTTGCAGGCCAGAAGAGGGCACTAGATCTCTTCTTCATAGATGGTTGTGAGCCACCAGGTGGTACTGGGAATTGAACTCGGGACCTCTGGAAGAGCAGTCAGTGCTCTGAACCTCTGAGCCATCTCTCCAGCCCCAGCAACACAATTCGTAACACTGCCTAATCAGAGTCAGCGAGAGCTTGTGACACAAGCTGGAATGGGAGCGAGCTATTGAGTGACTGCCCCGTTTGGCTACCCCCCAATAAAAGGAAGAGAACTTGTTTATCATTCTGCAGACCATAAAAGCTGGGTGTGGTATGTGCCTTTAATTCCAGCAGAGGCAGGCAAATCTCCAAGTTCAAGACCAGCCTTGTCTACAGAGCGAGTTCCAGAACAGCCAGGGCTACACAGAGAAACCCTGTCTTGAAAAACCAAAACCAAACCAAACAACCAACCAACCAAACAAACAAAAAAAGGTAGCAGCCCTCAAAAGATTGTGTTCAAAAAACAAAAACAAACAAACAAACAAAAAAGATCGTGTTTGTCTATCCTTACGGGGTGTAACTTGGAACAGTGAAGTCAGGTTTCTATCCAGCTTGATGAGTCAGTGAGGACCACATGTGGTGCTACAATGCTACACTACTTTTTAGTTAGCCCACCCTTACACAATTCTCTCTCTTCTTTTCATGCTTTTATGCTGCCTCATGTTTTCAAACATTATTGTCGGTGCTTTATTTTCTAATTCTTGCAATAAAGAGATTTATTTATTTTATGTGTATGAGTATTTTTCCTGCACGTATGTATGGGCACCATATGTGTGCCTGGTGTCTGGACACCAGAAGAGGGTGTCCGATCCCTTAGAACTAGAGTTACAGGTGGTTGTGAGCTGCCATGTGAGTTCTAGGGATGAGTCCAAGTCTTCAGAAGGAGAAGCAAGTGCTCCTAATTGCTGAGCCATTTCTCCACGTCCCTGTAATCAGGACCCTTTGACACAAATGCCAGTCTTGGAAGGTGTGACACTATTAGAAACACCAGCTATATAATGTCCTGTAGACTCCTCTTCTGTGAAAAGCTGATTTAAGTTTTCCTAAGTATGAGCTGTCAGAAGCTATTTTCTGAACCAGCTCTAATACCCTAGCATTGGCAGTGACATTGCGAGGTGATGTGGGTGGAGTCCCTGCCATTTGCAAGAAGTACCTACAAAGAGGTTTGCAGTGCTAGCCAGTCCTAGAAGCCTTTAACTTGCATTTGAAGAAAAAGTTATATAGGAATAGTTTTTAAAAATACAGCTTGGTAAAAGTATCATTTTTCTGATTTTGTGAATGTTAACATTTTAACTATCATTTTGTAGTATATGCATATCTAGGCATTTATGTTTATAAATTATATATAATTTTAATACAATATTATAAAATTTTGCTTGTGTGCTTTAAAAAAGCAGTCTAACAGATATGTATTGTATAATAAATGTAGCTCCACAGGAGTGTTGTAATGGTTTCATAATGTTTTATTATAAGGATATTCTATAATTTTCTACCAATGACATGAAGATATCCTTATTATTTTTGTATTATAAAAATAACTTTCTAATTAAAATCCGTTCTAGAGAGCTCTGTTAAATATTAGGTCTCATATTCAGGGCCAGTTCTGATTATGACGGCCTTTTTGCCTTCAGCTCCTGGCTTTCTCTGGAAGCCATGCAGTTAGTTAAGGGTTGACTGCTGGAATCAGAATGTTCATGTTGAAATTCCTTTTAAGATACTTAATTAACCACCTCTGTGACCTTGGGCAGGTTGTAAACCTTGTTAACAAAGCTTGGACTTCCTAATTTGTAGATGAAGAAGGTAATTCTGACGTCATGTGATGTCATAAGAACTGAATGAATTATTATGCTCTTGAAGTACTTAGCACCATGTCTCACTCTCACTGTGAGAGAATAAGTTACTGTTGCTTGGGTGGCCAGTGTGTTTGTTATCACAGCACTCCCTGGGTGGAGTGTCACACCTGAACAAGTGGTCTTAGATTAAGAAAGCCAACTGAGCAAGCTAGGGGGAGCAAGCCAATACACAGCCCTTTCCATGCTCTCTGTTTCTGTTCCTGCCTCCAGGTTTCTGTCTTGAGTTCCTGCCCTTCTGTTTTGGTGATGGATTGTGGTTGGGGTTGTAAAGTTAAAAATAAACCATTTCCTCCCTGAGTTGCTTTGTTTGTCTAGCAACAAAAGCAAACTAAGGCAGACTGGCCATATGGACACACACAGCAACACTTGTCTTCCCATCTCTTATTTTACTTTTCTCTGCAATCCTTTTATCACCTTATCTGCCACACAGTCTCTTGTGTGTGTTATGTAAGCATGTGGGTATTCATGCCTGTGTGCACAGGCACCAGCCAAAGTGGGCAGTGGGTGTCCTGCTCTAGCTCTCTCTGCCTTACACCATTGAGAAAGTCTCTTACTAAGCCCAGGGTTAGCTGGTGGCCTGCAAGCCCTGGGCCCCTTGTGTCTCCACCACTCAGTACTGGTGTTACAATAGCAGTAGTCTTGTTACTTTTACAAAATGTTCAGGGAGCTGGGTGGTGGTGGTACACGCCTTTAATCCCAGCACTCGGGAGGCAGAGCCAGATGGATATCTGTGAGTTCAAGGCCAGCCTGTGCTACAGAGTGCCAAAGCTACACAGAGAAACCCTGTTTTGAAAAACCAAAAAAAAAAAAAAAAAAAAAAAACACCCCAAAAACAAAAACAAAAAACAACCCAAAAACCAAAATAGCTCAGGAGTCAGTAAGGAGTACTTGATAGTGATGAGTAAAGAAAACATTTTTTTCCAAGTTTAAGTCCTGATTATGTATAAAAATACCCACATTTTCCCTACAGAGGTTAGTAGTCACATAGTTTTTCCTATTTAAACTTGATGATTTGTAGTTAGAGTTTTCCTGCCTGGCCCAGTCAGGACAAATCTCTCTTACCCACCAGTCCCACAGTCACTCATACCCAACCAAGTAAACACACAGAAACTTACATTGTTTAGAAACTGTATGGCCGTGGCAGGCTTCTTGTTATCTGCTTCTTCTATCTTAAATTAACCCATTTCTGTTAGTCTATACTTTGCCACATGGCTTGTGGCTTACCAGTGTCTTTACATGTTGCTTTTCATGGCGGCGGCTGGCGGTGTCTTTCTCTACCCGTCCTTCCACCTCCCAGAATTCTCTTCTCTCTTGTCCCGCCTATGCTTCCTGCCTGGCCACTGGCCAATCAGAACTTTATTTACACAGAGCGATATCCACAGCAATGATATATTAGTTGCCTTTATTAGTTTGCCTTGTAAATCAGTTATATTCTAGAATAAATGATGCTGTACTTGATACATTGATTGGCCAATATTTTATTTTAACATCTTTGAATGTTAGTTCATAAGTACAGGTGATAGATGGTTTTCTTTTGTTACTTTATCAGTGTTTGGTTTTTATGTCAGGGTTATGCTAAACCATGAGTACAGACAGTCTGTCTTTTACCTCTAAATAATGATTTCTATCTAGACTGTGGAAAGTCTAGATAGAAATGTGAGAAGCTAGACTCATGGAAGAAGCTGGGTGTTTCTCTATTTTTGTATGTTTTCTAGTAGTACACGTTTTAGTGTAGTGTGTGCCCATTAGTCATTTAAAAACTGTTGATGATTTCCATTTTGATTTTTTTCCTCTTGTGTTTTGAATTTTCCTCTTGTGTATTGGCTAAGGGCTCAATAAAATGTAAACTATTTCTGGCACTGGGGGTTTTACTTGTTGGCATAAGATGTCGTCCAGTTGGGGCATTGTCTCACCTGTTGTATGGTGACTCCATTTAAATTCTTTTCATATATGTGTTTTCACTTGAACTCATTGGCACAGGAAAGAACCTTCTCAACAGCATGCTCATTGCATGGCACTAGGTCTCACAAAAAATGGGACCTCATGAAGCTATAAAGCTTCTTTACAGCAAAGAGCACCATTATCAGGTGAAGAGGCAGCCTATCCAATGGAAAAAGATCCTTACCAATTATATCTCCAACAAAGTATTAGTATCTAGAATAGACAAGTACCTAAAAAAAAAATGTAAATGTCAAGAACACCAATAACCTAATAGTTCACCAAAGGGTGAAACTGAAATGGCAGAGAAACACTTTAAAAATGTTCAACATCCTTAGCTGTCAAGGAAACGCAGAGTAAAACTATTTGGAGATTCGCCTTATTAAAGTCAGAATGCTCAAGGTCAATAAAACAAGTGGCAGCTCATGCTGGTCAAGATGCAGGGAGAAGGGAACACTAACCATTGCTGGTGGGAGTGTGACGTGGTAGGCCACTATGGAAATCAGTGTTAGCAAAGGTCCCAGGGAAGGTGGGGGCCTTCCAAAGAGGAGAAATAGGATTTTGTGTTATGAAGAGATGGAAGGAAAACCAGAATAGGAGCACTAAATGTGGAAGGTTTGGGGAGGGACCCTGGGAGGGAAAACTAGCATCATAGTTCAGGATTTTTAGTCTATGAACCCTTTGCAACCACTCTAGGGATCTGACTCAAGAAAATGCACATACAATTGGCAGTGCTCTTCAGCTTTATTTTTTAAGGTTTCATAATCTTTTCTTGACTAAGGTTTTTAGATCTATATTTATTTTATGCATATAGTTGTTCTGGCTGGGTGTATGTCCACAATGTGCATTACAGTGCCTGCAGATACCAGAAGAGGACCAAAGGACATAAATCCTTGGGTACTGGAGTGACAGATGGTTGTTAGCCACTGAGTGGGTACTGGGAATTGGAGCCATGTCTTATGGAAGAGGAGGCAGTGCTCTCCCTCCAACCCTGCTTTATCATCATCATCATCATCATCATCATCATCTCATGTGTGCATGTTTATGATGTATGTGAGGTGGTGGGGTGCTCATGCACCATGTGTGTGCTGAAGCCAAAGGACAGCTTTGTGGAGCTGGGTCTCTCATCTCTGTGAGTTGCAGGACTTGAATTCAAGTCTCAGGCAAGTGCTTTACCCATTGAGCTGTCCTGACAGCCTCTCTGCATTATTTGCAGTAATGCAAAGTGAAAGGTATGCCTCTGGCAGACACAGGTAAATAAACACATCTGTAACTCTAATATTCAGTGAAAGACATTGAATGTGTCCAAGTGTGTGGTAGTTCTTTAAAGTTTTCTCTTTCACAGGCATAAAACAGTGATAACATTTTAATGGATGTTATTATAATAATTGATTTGTTAGAAGTCAAATATTTGGCACTGAGTACTTCATGACCGAAACAAACTCGTGTTAATTTCACTAAAATTTATCTGGAAAATGATGCATAACTTGTCTAAGAAAGTAATTCGTAAAATTAGGAAAATTAGGAACATTAACACATACTGTGGGGGGAAATCCATAGGATTTGAACAATTGTATCTTTCACAGAAGTCATAGAAATAAGTTTTAGGAAAAAAAATCAATTATGATAGGTTGTAAGTATCATATGATGATCCAGTACAAATACTGAAATTTGAGTTGTTTTCGTTTTCATATAATGAACTGATATACTTTAAAATACCTGTTACTTTATACAGCATTAAGCTATGATTTTTCACTTAATAGAATTTATATCATTAAGCATTTCTGTTATCCTTTCTTTATAATTTTTAGCTACCATAAAACACTAAGAGTGAAGCTAAGCAAAGGATGTACAACAAACCATTAATTATATGTAATTATAAGGTTAGTTTTTTTTAAATGTTTGTAGAAATGTCACAATTCAGATTATATGCTAAGTGTTTTCATGTTTCTACATTTTGTTTCTGATATCTGAAAATGTACTTTGTGTACAGTAATTGTGGGCAACATTTATAACAAGGCTATAATAAAGCAAATTAAAAGTATAAACAAAGTAAGTCCTTCAATTTATTCCCTGAAACTTAGCAAATAAGTTAAAGCCATTATTTTCTTTAGCTCTCTGCTACGTAATTGAGATGAGTGTCATCTTGAATCCTTGATACACAGATCAAGGAAGGGGGGTGGGAGGAAAGGAGTGGAGATAGTGCCTTAAAATAGATGTCAATTCTATATGAAAAGCAGAGTCACTTTGAACAACCTGGAAAGCCCTCCCCCACTTTTTTTTCTGATAGTAAATTTCTTTATTACTGCATCTTGAAAAAAAATATTATTGTCTCCACACAGCTATATATCTCTCCACACAGCAATATCTCTCTTCTACACAGATGCACACCTCTATACACTTACATCTCTCTACTACACTGCCACACATCTCTACACAGCTACATGCCTCTATACAGCTACATCTCATCTACCCAACTCTGTTTCTCTACACATCTCTCTCTACACACACACCTCCTTCAACAGAAAAACTCTGGACAAAATGAGTTACATATTCAGGGTCTGAGCCATTCTGATATCACATGAGAAAATTACAGAAAGTTTCCCTTTTAATCGTTTGGAAACTCTTGGGTTAGCCTTTCTCTTCCTCAGTTCTATGCCTCTCGGATCAGAGCCCATGATACTTGTGTGCTGCTGTACATGCTTGTGCAACTGCTCCTCTGTCAGACAGGAGCAGTGCAGGCCAGGGTCTGGAGCTGCCAAGTGAAGTTACTGTTCCTGTTTGCTGTGTGGATGGATGTCCCGGCTGTTGCAGACCTGGTCCCTACTTCCCCTCTTTCCCGGGATTAGATATATACCTGCTGTTTTCTGGTACAAATGGCAGTCCTTGCCTTCAGCTCCAATAACTCAGGCCTTTCATTGGCTTCACCTCTACCCTTCAGCTCCAATAACTCAGGCCTTTCATTGGCTTCACCTCTACCCTTCAGCTCCAATAACTCAGGCCTTTCATTGGCTTCACCTTTACCCTTCAGCTCCCAACCAGAGGCAGAGAAAAGCTGGACCGACTGCTCCAGTGACAGTCCTTCCCCTATTCCTGGTGGTGTTACCCTCACTCCAGGATCTTAGGTCACTGTCTCTGAACTTGGACTTCCATCATAATAGTCTTTACTCCTGGCTCCTATTCTCTGCCCTCTAGTCAACCCCCCTCTGTACTATTACTTCTAATTTTTGTTAATGTTGTTGACCATGGCCTTCGTGAAATTCTTTCCCTTATGTCATCCATCCAGTTCTTCATACCCTGTGGTGATATTTTATTTGTGCCGAAATGTGGTGATACTTTATTTGTGCTTTAACAAAGCTTGCCTGGAGATCAGGGGGAAAATGCCAGCCATTTTAAATAAACGAAAAGTCAGGCAGCACACACCCTTAATTGGATCACTTATCAGGCAGGGTCTCTGTGTGTTCAAGGCCATATGAGGGAAAAGAGCCAAGCGCAGTTACATATGTCTTTAATCCAAGTACCAACCATAGAGACCTGGAGGTCTATATAGACAGACAGTGACAAGGAAGTGAGGTAGCTGGGCCAAGACAGCCAATGAGAGGACAGAACAACAAGGCAACAAAGGCATGGGTAGATAGGAAGTAGTCTCATTTGGAAGCTGCAGATTTGGTGAGGTAAGGTTGGCTGGTGGCTTTCCCAATTTCCCTGATCTAAGGCTTTCACCCCCATATTTTGGCTCTGTGTTTTTTATTTAATAACACCCTTTAGAAATTCGTCTACAGTACTTTATTGTGTACTTGGCAGTGCCGGCTCCTGCCCTCCAGCTGCTCATGTTACCGGGTGCTCATCATAGACCTGCCCTCATGCCCACAAGCTTCACTGTTGGTCTCATCTTCATCATGACTGTCAGCACTATGTTCCACACAGGGGCAGAACTTTTCAGATGCCCCGCTCCGATGGTCATTCCAGTTTAAGGACTTGGGATCTTTGGGTGAAAGGAAAACCACCCTCTCTGTGACACTTGTCAGAATTCTTCACCTGAGTAAGTCACCGTCATTCTCTAGTCGTTATGAATGGCAGCCACATTGTTAGCAGTTTAACCTACAGTCTCAGTGCCTCCTGTAAGTCAGCCCCCCCTGTTACCCTTTATGAAGTCCTGTACTGACTTAGATTGCCTCTCCCAGCACAGGGCCTTCCCCCTGGTCCTCTCACTTTGCCCGGCCCTCTGACTCTGTCTGATTCTTCTGTCTTAGTTTCTGGGTGTCCTTGCTGTCTCAGGACACTTTCTGAATACTCAGCCACTCCTTGGCTTCAGCTCCTGGACCTGACTGCCAGGTACCTCAAAGAATCCCCTTTCCTTTCTTTCCCACTGACCTCTGCTGGACTGAATTCTTCCTTTAAGCTTTAGTTTTAGAGGCCCTCCTAATTGGGATGGCCTGTGTCACCCATGCTAAATCCTACCCATTTTTGAGGACCAGAAAAGTCTCTCTGAGTTAGTGACGCGTATTTTGTATTTTAGTAGATTATCTTATCTTTTCATGTCATATGTACGTGAAAACTAACCCTGGGCATAAAATTGGCCTTTGTTGAAGCCTTTCCATTTTTTTTTTTTAACTGTTTCTTCAAATAGATTGTAGTCTTATTTTTAACTGTACTTTAGGCTTCGTTAGTGTAAGAATATATCTTATCTTCTCCATCTCCTGTGAGGGCACTAGACCTAATTTCCATAGGTACTGAGTAGTTGTTTATTTTAGGCTTTCACAGTTTGAACACTTAACACATTGAGAAAATATAAGATAGAAGGTTTTAAACTGCAGTTATCCATATTTCAACAAAACACCAAACACCTCTGCTGATAGTGTGTACCAGGGCCCGACATTCTTGGAATTAGGACAGAAGAGAACTGTTTCTAAAAGAAAGTTTTGCTATTGAAGGACATGCTGCCTTGTTTTAGTTGAGATAGAAAGCCACCTAGTTCCCCTAAAATAAACTTCTAACACTTAGTACCTCCAATTATTTCATGCTATAACATAGTGGAGTCTTTGAACATTGATGCTAGAAGGGCCTAAGAGATCACTAGCCGAGAATGAGGACCTGCTTATCCCACCAGTAGTTGCAGAGATAGTGACTGCACTCTGGTGTCGTGTTCTACACGTATAGCCCTTTCTAGGGGATATTCCCTCCCATTTCTTGAGTTAAGTAAGGAACATTATCCAGTTCTTTCATTCATGAGTCTTGTGCTACCACACTTCTCCAGTGTTAGGAATTCAGAGGCAATTGTTTTTGATAACCTGAGTATAAATCAGTAGAGGAGAAGATGAAAGAAATAAGTATACTCATTATTTTCAAAATCCTTTCTCTGTCCTATGGCATTGCTTGCTACTGGTTAAACTTGATATGGTAAATATTTTATGCTGTGAAATTGAAATGTGAATGGAGCTAAAGCAAGCAACTGACACATAAAGAATTATTATGGCCTTTCTTAATGAAAAAATCTTTTAGTGAATAAATAGATGTAGAAAAATATGTCTGAGTATTAAATCTCACTCTTCCTGTTCTTAAAAATGTCTAGAATTAGTAGCAAGAAATAAACATTTGTGTGTGCACACAGATACATATACACATACACACAAGTATTTGAAGCATAATTTTTCCAAACTTAAAGTAACAGTTCATCATAGGTATAATGATTTAAAAATAGCTTCTTGGAAAAAGTAGCTTATTAAAAATAGCTTCTTGAATTGGGTAGATGTCACTCATTAGAAGTGGTACAGAATAGTTTACAGTTGATGTAGTTTGTTCTACATGTTTATTGAAGTAAATACTTCATGGTTAAGTTTTATGTGTGTGTGCATGGATGTCTGTATGTACACATGTGTGCATTTACATGTGTGCAAGTGTATGCATTTGTGTGTATATGCAGATGCTGGAGGACGGCATCAGGGTCTTACTCTATCACTCTTCACTTTCTTCCTTTGAGATAGGGTCTATACCCAGCTTGTAGCTGGACTCAAGGCCAGCAATCCCCAGTGGTCCTCTCTTTCTGCCCCCTAACTCCAACAGTGCTGAGGTCCAAGTGTATATGACCATACCTTTCATTTTATCCGTGTTTGGAGACTTGAACTCAGTTCCTCATGCTTATACAGCATATAGTCCTAGCTGCTGAGCCATCTTTCCAGTTCCATGGTTTTGATTATATAAGGCTGATGTAAGTTTACAATGACATAGTACATGGATAAATTAAAACATTTTTGAATTAATTACCTGAATGGAAAATAAATTGCAAATACATAACTACAATATAATACATATGTATACATATATACAATATATGTATTTGAAGCAGTATATCATCAGACTTCAGTGTAGCAGGTTGTAATAATCATGGATTTGTAAAACCATAGCTTGAGAAGCTTTTGACTTTTGATGGTTTATCTGGAAAGAAACTTGTATGTTAGTGGTGCTGGTTAGTTTCTTGACTCTTTGGCAGAAGCTAGCATCATCTAGGAAGAAGCACTCCAATTGAGAAAAGGCCTCCATCTGATTGGGCTGTAGGCAAGTATGTAGAGCGTTTTCTTTTTGATGATTGATGTAGGAGGGCCCTTGTCACCCTTGTGCAGGTGGTCTTGGGTTGTATAAAATAGCAAGTTGAATGAGACATGGAGGAAGCCAGCCAATAAGTAGCATTCCTCCAAGATCTCTTTCAGTTTCTGCCTCCAGGTTCATGCCTTGAGCTCCTGCCCTGATTGTGACCTGAGAGTTGTTATGTGAAATAAACCCTTTCTTCTCCAAATTGCTTTTTCTCAGAATATTTTATGATAGCAGTGTAAAGCAAACCAGGACAGGAATTGTTACCAGAAGCCTGGCCTTACTGGACAGACTTGATTGTGTTGTTCTGGGGAGATGACAGAAGGATTTTGGCGCTTTGGGTTGGGAAGGCTCAGGTGCTCAGAGCTCAGTGAGCTATTGTGATCTTGGAAGATGCAGATCTTGGAAGATCTGAGAACATGCAGATGATGGAGGCCTGGCTTGTGAAGTTTCAGAGGGAAGTTCCAGAGTCCCTCACAGATTACCAGGGCCCTTAATTTGATACTTTGAATTAAGAATCTGTGTTTTCTGGCCAGCTGGATCTGAAGAATTAGTGTGGCTAACAAGATCAGTACCACTGGAATGAACCTTTACTTTACTGGGATAGTTGATGCTGGTCAGCTGGGGATGAGAAATCAGCAATAATAAAAGACCACCAGCACCGAGGTTATCTCAGGGTCAGCCTGGCACACACAAACTGCATTTCAAATTGGTAAGAATTTGATGAGGCATAATACCCATGGCATGGGGTCATGACCCACAGGTTGAGAACCTATGTTTTAGACCATTTGGTAGGTGGTGTGCCACTTGCCAAAAGATGTAATTGTCAGAAACTGGTCACTCTAGGGCACAGTGAGGTTTGTTTGGGGGTATTTGCTTAGGTACAACACCAGCAGTTTGTCTAAATTATTAATTAATTACCCCTTACTGACTTAGGGTGATCCGCCTTTGAGGAATCTGAATTTAATTGACACTTCAAAGTCAGCTTCTGTTGTGACATGTGCACCATAGGCCACATTTATTCTCTGATTAAGAGCCTCATAAGGGCTGACGAGATGACCCATCAGGTGCTTGCCTTAAAAGCCCAGTGACTGATCCCCAGGACATGCAATTGCCCTCTGACCTCTACACGTGTGCTGTGGCACATGCACCCACACATACCATACATAATAATAATACATTTTAAAACCCTCAGTTAAGTCTATAGCATGAAATCTTGGTTTTTTTTTTTTTAAGTCTTCATGTTTCCCAGAGTTTTTTGTACATACGAACAGTTTGAAGTCTAATTTAATTGGAAATATTGCTTCGGAAAAAAAACTGTCAAATCACTGGATTATAGTTGTCATAATTTATACTTACTGGAAATGGGCTCATTTAATATTATAATACTAACTATATTGATCATATAACAAAAATGGAAAAGCCCATTTTCCTAGTTTATTATCTGTTTTAATTCAAGGCAATTTTATGTCAGTTTTTTGTTTCTATTTTTATTTTTGGTGTACTTTGAAGGTTTACTTTGGGGATTTGGAAATGAGGGCCACATGTAATATCTTGACTGAAATTGGGACTCCACCTTCATCATCGGCATCTAGGAGGTGTGAGTAATTTTTTGTTGTTGTTGTTTTTGTTTTTGTTTTTTCGAGACAGGGTTTCTCTGTGTAGCTTTGCGCCTTTCCTGGGACTCACTTGGTAGCCCAGGCTGGCCTCGAACTCACAGAGATCCACCTGGCTCTGCCTCCCGAGTGCTGGGATTAAAGGCGTGCGCCACCACCACCTGGCAATGAATAATTTTAATAGTAGCAAAGTATTGAATGCATTTTAAGAGTAAGGAGGGTTCTGTGAGTGTGTCTCAGGTTTAGCTGTGGTCTCTGTATCTACAGGACATTTTTAGATGGCTTAGTGTGGCCAAAGACTGCCCTGGAGAGTTAACTACTAACTTTCATGTCTTCCCTTTCCAAAGAGAGATGTTGCCGTCTGCTTTAATGTCTAGTGATCTATACAAAAACCACTTGATAAACTGCATCCTGAAAGTTGGTCTCCACAAAGACTTCTACTTCTGCTACATTTTCCTGGACTATTAAAATCATTCCCTGTTCTTTGGCATTGTGACCATGTTGTTAAGATTCAGTATGTAACTGAATAGCAGTTTATCCACTTTAAGGAGTAAGATAGTGCCTTATTCCAAAGCTCCTTTGGTTATTATGTTTTCTTCATCTGCAAGTATGGTCTATGAATCTATAACCAGAGATCATCTTGGACTGTTTGTGAGTAGGCAGGACATACATTTATAAAAATGTGGTTTCTGGTTAATAGTTTCATCTTTAGGAAGTGGTGCAGGCAGAGAGAGAGAGAGCGCGCTGAAGCAGAGAATACATGTACTTTATGTCCAAAAAACAGTTTGTAAATTCCTGTCCAGTCCCATTGAATATACCACATACCTCTCCAGGCTATAAACACTGTTCTCCAAGTGACTTTTGCTTCATTCAGCTTGTACACTCTTCTTTATTTTACTAACCTATTTAGGTTTTTCCAAGCTTTTAGCACCTCTGCTGTATCTCCGCTGATAATTCTATAAGAGCCCTGAGTCTCAGACTCACCATTTGTGTCCTCCTTTCCTGTGGTAGAATGTCTACATGCTTTGGGGTGGGATGGCATTTTGTTGTAAGACAGCATGTATGTGATCAGGAATGCTACCCAAAGCCCAGGCAGAAATGCACAAAGAACAGGTATCAGAAGCAGAGCCAGGGACAGTTGCGTTTCTGAGCCTTTCTGGTTTAATGTTCAGTGTCTAGCCATTGTGTTCTTCCTTTTTTCCTGTTCTGGGAGCCTGCTGGCTTAGTGGAATATGGCTTCTTAACAGCAGTGACAGTTCTTTCTCCATTGCTAAATTTTCTCTTCCCTCCTCTGCCCCTGTCTTTCCCCTCAGTTTACTCAAAGCCAGAAGCTATTCTACTTCGGTATATTTTCTTATTTAAAAATAGTGTAGGCCTGTAACCCAGCGCTAGGGATGAAAGCAGGACGTTGAGACCAGCTGTGACTGCACAGTATGGTCACTTGGGCACCTGAAATGTTACCAAATATCAGGGGGTGGGGTGAGGGAGGCTGGGAACAAAGCCATATGTTTTTATAAAGAAAACAAATAAAACTATATTCCTGGAAAATTCTATCTCTATGTAACATTGGCTTAATCCTTTCTTCTTGTGTGATGATTTTTTTTCTCAGATGGGAATAATGCCTTATTGGCAGGCATTAATCCCCTCTTTGCTCTTGGTTGAAATGAACAATTAATATAATTGGTTTTAGATGTTCTGATGTGTTAAAAAAGAAATGTGAGCTGAATAATTCTAAGAATAAAATGAGTTCTTGTATTTTATGTAAATACTAATGTATTAATCTACACTTAGTGAGCTTTTGCTTCAAATAATGTTTTTCCATATGAGAAGTATATTTCTGTCAGTTACGTTTTCTGGATTAAGAATGGGAAATATAGCCAGACTGTAGTGGTGCACACCTTTAAAGCCTGGTCTACAGAGTGAGTTCCAGGACACTCAGAGCTACACAGTGAGACCCTGTCTTGAAAACCCAAAACCCAAAACCAAACGAAAACAAAACTTAACAAACACCCCAAAATGAGAGAACGATAAGAACGTTGTAGGTGTTTCCTCTAGTCTCATCCCTGTTCCTCAGATATATTCATTAGTTTTTGCTACATTCTAGCTGTGAAGGATGGATTTTCTTTATGGTTTGCTTTGTCATGATTCAGCCAGTCTCTAATCCACGCTCCTTGGGTTTATAAATGACTGAGTTGAAGAGTCTATAATTTGCGGCCATGGCTCAAAGGAGAGCTAAGTAGATGAGACAAAGTGGGTGGTGTCTTCAGAACAATGCTTCAGACAAATTCGTATCCAGATGTTCACTGCAAGTCTTGTACAGAGATATGGTGGCCTGATTCAACTCCGAGGACTTGGATAGGACAGAAGAGTTCCCTGGGAAGGCGCTTTCTACACTGTCTAGACAAGTGTCCTCAGCCATTCCTGGGATGCCATTAGAGCCGATTCTTGGTCTTGAATTCATGTTGAAAACGCACCAATGCCGACTGTGCTTGAGACTTTTGTTTCATTTCTTGGTCATATTTTAAAAGCGTTTTCTGTACATGGTGAAGACACTTAGAATATGGAAGCTGTTTACTTTTAGCAATTTAGGTAAATTGTTCTGTAAGATTATCCTATTGTTTTGCCAGAAGTCATCTTATTGTCTTTGGCTTTTGAATATATGGAAGATATTTCATTCCTAAGAAACCTTAAGTAATGAACACCCCCCTCCCCTTGCCGGCAGGTATTATTTCTTGCTTTTAGTAAAGATAAGGGGAAAATATATGTATATTAGTTTTTAAATTCTGATATATTTAAGGAAGAAATAATATTCTAATAATTCTAAGAATAAAAAACCTTGCTGCTAGCTGTTTCCACCATTTCTTCTTCTACTTCACATAATGATTCTGCTTAGTAGGCTTGTAACTGGCTATAAAGTTCTGGAATTTAGGGGAAAATAAGGTTTTATTAAATAATGAATCATTTCCCTTGGCCTTGGTTGTAAGATTTATAGCCCCAGAAGGCATGTTAAGTGTTTCTTGTTTCTCTGTGAATCTTCTCATTTTGCTTTTTAAAGTAATCTAGCTTCTGATCCTTGAGTAATATGCGAGGAAATCTAGCAGCCTAAGGTTGTTGTCTGTCTGTCCTGGCAGGAGCAGCTGGAATGCAAGCACTATATGTTCTAGTGTGTGTGTGTGTTGGGGGGGGGGGGTTCCTTTCCTCCCTGTTTGGTTGAAACCCAGAGAGGACTCCAGCAGGTCCAAGCCAACATAAGTTGCTGGCCTGCGTCTGCTACTGACCTTAGGCACCACAGTGTCTGACAGAGCAAACTACTCAACAGATGTTTGCAAAGTGTGTGGAAACCTCAAGGCACAGAACCATTTCAGCAAGTGGCAGGTTGTCAGTCATATGCATTTGTCATCTTCACAACTGTATAGAATTGCTGAAAAATGTGACACTTACTAACAGGAGCTCCAATCAGGTAGCTGTGACAGCTTAAAGATCTATGTTTAGAACTGAATAATATGTAAAAAACTGATATAAAACTCAAAATATGTCAGTGGTTTCAAAAGTTAGACTAAGACGAAATCTGCCTCCAGAGAGAAGTAATCTCATTATAAACTAAAAAATACCCTTTAAAAAGTAATAAAGCTTGACCCATATACATTTCACTTATTTCCCTCCAAATCTTAAATGTGCGAACGTTACCATTATGACAAGTTTAAAAAGCACTATTTACCTTCATGAAAAGGACAGTGTTTATTCAGATTGAAAATAAAATAAATTAATAATGTAAAAAGTAACTAACTATTTCTGTTTTTAGCCAGATAATTGACACTTGTAGCTATGTGTGTTGTAACATTTTTTTGATGATAGAATCTGAAATAAATAGCTGGACTTGGTACTTTGCTAGCAGTCACACAACCGTGGATTTGTCATGGGATCTGACGAAGTTCTACTAGGTTGAATAAAGAAAATTTTAGTTAGATGAGGATATTTTTCACTGTAGTTCAGAAAAAACAAGTGATTACTCCTGCCAGAGGTGTCCTTTCTTGCATAGGATGGAGTTTGTTGACGTCAGCCCCTTTAGTAGACGGGGATCATTTCCATAACTTAGCTGGTAGCTTTAGGTGCTATATCGTAGAATACTTTAAGCTTTTTGTCTAGTGTCAAGCAGAAGTGGCCATTTGAGTGGTTTTGGGTGGTTCTTTATGGTCATTTATTATGATCTGAGATTGGGTTTTGATCAAACAAATCTCAGCTCTCTTTTTCTGTTGCCCTGTCTCTGTCTCTGTCTCTTCTTTCTCACCTCTCCCATAGCTGCCCCACATCTCTCTAGTTTATCTTCCTTTCCCTGTGTTTGGTGTGGCTTTTGGAGTAATTTTAGGTATTAGAATTTTTAAAAAATGATTTCTTTACATTTGTATTTTTGTATTTTAAAGTAATTTTTAAAACTCTTTGTGACTTTTAAGGTGTAAGACTCGGAAAACTGATGTTTCTTCCAAAGACTACAGCTTGGCCTCGCTTACCTTTATAAACCTTTCTTTCCAGCTAGTTACTCCTAAGACCAGTGACCATTTGCTGGGGTTTGCTTTAGGCAAAGCATCACCCTAGATATACCAGGGAGATTTAGAGTTTAGTTAGAACAGATGTTGACCTTGAGAAGCCAGGCATCCTGACCTGCACTACCTGGTATGGTAGCCATTGACTCCCTGTGTCTGTTGATCAGGAAAATGAACTTAGTCCATACTGAGAAAGGTGATGGATGTAACATGCAACAAGAAAGCAGATGGTTTCAACTATTTTTATGTTGATTACATGTTGAAATGATGGTGATTTGGATATTTGGGGATAGATAAGTTACTCAAGTTTATTTCATTCGTTTCTTTTTTATTAAAAATCTTTACACAAGTATCTATTTCACTTTTTAAGAAATTTATTTATTAAAATTTTTTTCTCCACTGAGAAAATGCCTCCATGTGGTAGGCCTGTAAGCAGCCCGTAGGGCATCTCCTTGATGAATTATTGTTGTGGGAGGGAGGGCCTAGTCCACTCTGCGTAGTGCCATCCCTGGGCAGGTTGCCTTGGGTTATATAAGAATTCAGGCTAGTATCCAGTAAGTAGCACTTCTCCATGATCGTTGCTTCAGTTCCTGCTTCTAGCGGCCATACTTCTCTTCATGATGAACTATAGGGTGACAGAAGCCTTTCCTCCCACAAAGCTTTTGGTCATAGTCTTTATCATAGCAATAGAAAGAGAATTCAGACACAGCCTTTATAATATGTCCGCCTGCCCTTCTAAGCCTGGCAAAGTAGTTACTTTCCTCACTTTATGAGATTGGTTGTTGATGTTTTGAGAAGGGTTCTCCTGAGACCACACAGCCAGTAAAGGGGATCTGCAGAACTGAAGACAGAATGGTAGTGAGTGGAGACCAGGCGGCCGGGGAAAGCCAGGCGGCTCACTTTAGGATCTGACTTTGCACCTGGCAACTAGAACTTTGAGCACTTAGTCATTACAGGCACCCAACTAGAAAATAGCATTAGAAACAGAGGCTGTCATCAAGGGAAATGTGCAGTGATGGAAGAACCAAGCAGTCAGATGGATGCTGAAGCTGCCAGAGGTTGTAAACTGCAGGAAATTGCCTCCATCCTATGATATGGCTGTAAAGAGCAGATCGTCCCAGAGATAAGGGCCATTGGAACCCACAGGGGCTGCAGTCTCTCTGGTGACCCTCTCCTACCCCTTTTCAGGGAGAGGAGGAAGAAACCCACTGCACTGCCCAGCCAGCATCTGTTGCCAGAGCCAGATGGTATCACCCAGAGGGTAGATGGCGGCATGGGTCTGAGAAGGACTGTGTTGGGGGGCGGGGGGCCAGTCATCAGCCACATGGAGCTGGACAGGGGTCAGGGATGAACGTATCTGCCAGGGTCAGTTATTTAACCTCTGAAATGTAACCTCAACTGTCCCTGAAAGGGAGATGGGCTGAGCTTCCTAAACCACTATGTGGCTTGGAGAGTCTACATAAGGCTTTATCCCTCTGGACTCTTGAGTACTGTGAACAATTGTAGATTTTTCTTGATCATGATTTTACTCTACACATTGCATTTTCTCAGGAATTTTCTTCTTTCTTAATTTATAAAGAAAAATTAATTCATAAAGAAATCCATTACATTTTATAGATCAAAGAACCTTCTAATTTTGTCAGGCCATAATGGGCTGTAAGAGCTAGTACAATGAAGAGGGCTGATTTTTTTTCTTATTCTTTGTCCTAGCTTATTCTAAAGTTATAATATTATTAAATTAAAATTATTCTACAGCAATGCTTTCAAAAGCAAAACTAAATTAGTTTAAAAAAAATTATAATTGGAATAAAACACGATTCAGCTAAAACTCCAGCTTTTTCCAGAGACAAAATGTGATTTCTGATTTGCCATTATAGCTTCCAGTAAACCTTACTGAATTTTACATCATATTTGGTTTGGGAGAGGGGAGAAAATGCATGAAATTAGATTTAAAAACCCCATTTTGCTAATTTAATTTTTGATGCAAATCTCTAATGGCATAAGCCATAGACTAACCTTGCAAACGGTTTTTGGAAATGTTAAATTTTGGGGTGAAAGCAGGATGTAGGAGAGTCCTAAGTTGTCAGTGATGGTACTGAAGTAATGATGTCCTTTGTATGTAACTCATTTGTATTTGGCTTAAAATGGAAGTACAGTACACTTGCTTATGAATAGAGCAGGGACACGAGGGAATAATGAACATCGTTTATCACCAGGAGCACCAACTTATGGTCTATTACAAAATCAGTTGGGCCAGCCCATCCACCAGTTTCTTATGTATCCACAGCACCTCACTTCCTTGAGTTTATATCCTTAACTCACACACCATCTCCAACATCTGCCTTCTAACAACTGGTCCCTTTACGGAGGGGTGTTGCTACTGCCTGCCCTTTGCCCTTTGGAGTGTGCCTGTGTGCCTGTGTGCCTTAGCTAGCACATCAGCAAACGTTGCTCTTCTTCATGTTGCTCGGCCCACCTGTGGGCCATGCAGGCAGTGTTTCCTGAGATGGCTAGGAAAAGCAGCCTGTACCAGCTCTCGCAGCCCTTTATGACTTGACAAAGTCATCATTGCTGAGAGTGAAGAATCTTAATTACACGTGAAGGTGAGCAGGCTGGCAGTGCTGGCCAGAGGGAGGAGGAGCTGCAGCACCCTCAGGATACAAGCAGGAAGCCATCTGTTTATGATGGTCCATATAGCCTGCCCACTTGGTTGCAGGCAATGAGACTAACCTCGACCTGGCCAGCAGCTGTAGATGGATTCCAGGCCTGGAAAGGCAAACTGGACCAGGTACTGCCTTCAAGAAGTACCCAGCCAGACCAGTGCTTTGAGCCTGCCTGCTTGCCAGTCAGCATGGCCCTGAGGAAGGCCTGAGACTTGATTGTACCTGAGTTCTCAGTGTCTGGTACTGCAGAGTCACAGATGTTTCCATCCTTGTTGTGGCATAGTTATTAGTATCCACGTTTCACTCATAAAGTGCCACCTTTATGTGTTCCTGTCTGAAAGTATCTATCCACTCTCCACAGCTATATATCCACTATATGCCAAAGACTTTCTGCCCCACATCAGTTCATTCCCGGTGTGCTTTCTCTTAGGTAACCCCTGGCTTGAACAAGCCTTATGGAGGCATGTAACTGGTGGAAAGGTCAGCTTCCAACCTCAGATCACAATACTACTTAGAAGTGAGTGTTAGTCATGGCAATCTGATTTGGGAATAAGGATAGCATCATGTTTATTAAGGGGTTTTGGTGATTAGTTTGTAAGAAGATTCAGAATTTGGTCCTTTGTTTTCTGAAAAGTTGTAATGAAATAAAATACAGTATAATTAGATGTGACGTTTTAAGATTACATTATAATACTTATATATAAAACCTAAGAATGCTTTGTAAATGCCTGTATTTCATTCTCACACCAATTTCTAGAGTATAATAATACAAAGCCTTTCTAGTTCCAGCTCTCAGAATTAAAATTTTCATCATGTGTTCTGTAGAATTGCCCAAGCTTCTTGGTTTTGTAGTTGTCACAAAATGATGCATAGACTATTTATTATGTTATTTAAAGCATGGAGCATGTTTAGGAAGCTGTGTTTAGAATGACTTGTATGTGCCTGTGAATTAATTGTGCTTTGGGGCTGGGAATAGTGACACAGATTGGCTCACGGAAGCAGATGCACTGCTTTAGTTACTGCAGCACGCGCCATTCACAATGCATGAATGGGGAGACTGACTCTGCAACACTGCTTTTCATTTTTGTTTGGTGAGCTGATTAATTTGGAAGAAACTTGTGGCTTTGAAAAGGTATCCTGCAGCTCAGGGAAGTGGTAGATGTCGACCTTTTGCAGTCCAGCTTGGCTCTCTCTGCTTTGCAAATGCTCCACACCAGTCTCTTGGGTCTTCTGGGTTTCTGCCATACAGGCATTGACATTTTATTGATTCCTTAACCCAAGTACAGCTTTTAATTTAACAAAACAGGAGACTTGCCCTGGGCATGATGGAAAGCTTGAGAGTTTTGATGCTCCATGCCAAGTGGATATAAAGAAAGTGAAAGTTATCTGTACACTGGGTTTGCTACGACATTTTTAAATAGGAAAACAGAGATCTTGAATTTACTATAATTTTTAAGGTTTTTAAAGAAAGCATTTTGAGCTACAGTAATTAAAATAATTTGAAATAATTATAGGTATTTTAAACCTATCTTTAAAATACCCCAACGTCTCTGTTGTCTCCTATGGTCATGCTTCAAGTGGTAGCCTTTGTGTCTACCAAGTTGTTCAGGAGGGTTGACAAACTACCAGTTAGGTACCGTTTATTATTTAGTTCAGATTTATGAGTGTAGTAAGGCAGAAACAAGATAAATACTTGCACAAATGGGCTGATGATTCTTAAAGCTGTAAAGCAAACAAGGCCTTTTCTGCTTGTTGACCTTTAAAAACAGGTGTTGAGTTGTATTTTCAGATGTAAGAAAGTGTGGCTTATTATTGGCTTCACAAATGTTTGTATTTGTTCTGTTGGTGCAGGGGTATGCATGTACTCCAGGCTGTGGAGGCCTTCACATGGAGGTACTCGCTTCTCTCATACTGAGGTCGGCTGGCCCACAGCTCACATCTGACTTCTCTCTAGTCTGCTTCTCCCTTTTCTGCCCCATAAGTTTCTCACAGTGTGGTCTCTTTGTGCTTGCTCTGATTACCCTTAGCCACCTTGCCGGTTTCCATAAGGATCTAGCTCAAAAGTTACCCTTTGCATCCCCAACAACCTTGTTCCTTTGGGGCTGTGTTTCCCTTCTCCCCCATATTAATCTCCCCTTCTTTATTGAAGAGACCCTTTAGGCAGAGACCCGTGCCATAACCTCTTGTTTGAACAGAGACTTCTCCTTTTAAACTGCCAATCCGTCTCCCCATTTGTCCTTCACAGAGTTTCCTGTCCTCACAGTCTCTGCCCTCACATCCCTATCTCCAGGCCTTAACTATTACCTAAAACTCACTTGCTGAGGTCACAAAAGAATTCTTAGTGCTAGGTTGCAAACATACTTTAAATAAAGGAGAAAAAACCATGATGCACATAGAGTATAAGATGGTAGGTATAATTCAACTGCCCAATACTGAAGAAAAGTATGAAGGGATGGGGCAGCCTAATCAAAGGCAGAGACAGCAAAGCTGGATTGAAACAAGAATGTTCCTATTCTGTGCTATCTTCAGTTTAGACTCAGAAGGACAGTGAGTTTAAATATAAAAGGATAGGAAAATATATATCTTACAAACAACAATCATAAGGATATTTAAAATTATTTCTCTTATTTTGAGATTAGGATATAATCACACTCTCAAAAAAGAAAAAAATCAAATTGATATATTCTTTTTATTTGATTATTATTGTTACATAACATGCATATGAATGTATATATGTTTAAGTATACACAAATATATAAATACAACCTGCTGAGTTTGTTTTTGTTGTTTGGATGTGTGTATTTTTAGGGCTGACAACTTTTTATTGGAATAATCAATTAAGGAGTTCAACCCTGAAAGAGGCTAATTCTTCCTCTCTCAGTTGTTACCAGTTGCCTGTAAGTTTTTGTCTAGGGTGAGGACCCTGTGAGTTTTTCCCCATTCTGAGGCATTATATTTTAATCTACTTTGTTTTTAGCATTTTTGTTATGGTCTTTGAAGATGAGATCATATTATTAAAATTAAATTATTTTTTACTTAATTTACAAGCCTAATTTTATTCTTTATAGGATGTGTTGGGCAACCCCAAGTTTAGTATGATGCTAAGCTCATGGAAGATTCAGTATGTAATTTTGGGTTTTTTGAGGCAAGGTTTCTCTGTGTAGCCCTGACTGTCACTCTGGGTCCAGCCTTTGAACTCACAGAGATCCACCTGCCTCTGCCTCCCAAGTGCTGGGATTAAAGGCTGCACCACCACCACCCGACATATAAATGTGTTTTAAAATGTGGAATAAATGCATGCTTCAGTGAAGGAGGGACAGTTCAGAGATTTCCTTCCTGTCTTTGTAAAAGTCACTGTAAGCCAGAAAGCGTTTAGAAGAAAGAGATTAGTCCACTCTTAGCTGCATATTCCCAGAATACCTGTGGTATCAGCTAGATTTCTAGGTTAGAACAAAATTAGGACATATGGGGATGGAACGAAGCTGATGGACCTGAATAGTTTGTTTCAGGAGGTAGTTTGTGTTTAGGGAGATATGGGACATTCAGGAGTATAAACCACTGATGAGCGTTTTAAAGCCTGCCAGCAGCAGTGGGCGCTTGACAGGCAGTGCTGTGTTCTAGCTCTGATTTCCAGATTCGGGGCCCGGGGAGCAGGAGGCAGCATTGCTGCTCTAGAGTGATGGAGGGCTGTGGAGTATCACAGATCTCGTGAGGGGTTGGGTTCATTTCTCTGCTTCCCAAATCCTTCGTCCCCTTACTTGTAACATTAAGGTAAGCATACTTGCCCTTGAGTTGTTCTGAGGATTAGAAGGGAACAAAACATTTAGTTCAGTGTCAGTACATGGATACTACTCACTAATTAGCGTAGCAATTGCTATATTAACTTTTTACAGCTTAATGTTTTTAATGATTATTTGGGAATTTCATATCATGTACCCCTATCACACTTACTTTCCAGTCTTCCAGGTCCTCCCCCACCCATGTGACACCTGCTCAAGAAAGAAGAACAATAAAAAAAGAGAAAAATGGTAAAAAGAAAATTGAAAAAGAAAGTAAACAAAAACCTCACAAGTCCAGTTTTTGTTGCTCATATACTCACTGGAGCATTGTCAAACTCCCAGTAGCCAGCCCCTTAAAGAACACATCCAGCTGGACTGTGGTGGTGCATGTCTTTAATCCCAGCACTCAGAGGGCCAGCCTGTTCTACAAAGTGAATTCCAGGACAGCCAGTGCTGTTAGAGAAACCCTGTCTTGAAAAAGAAAAAGAAAAGAAAACTGGGTCCTTCCCCACCTGCACCCCACCAGAAGCCATCAGTTGTGGAGAGCTACACTTCAGCATCCTTATCACAGTTTTTAAGAGTTCTCTTCAGTGGCTTTCTATCTAGGCTGCTACTTTTTTGGGAGTGGCACACACACACACACACACACACACACACACACACACACACACAGACCATGGACCCCAACATGGCCAGTATAGGCCACTCACAACAAAATGGCCTCTGGCAACAACCTGGACCACAGATACAATTAATATGGCCTCCTGTGGTAGTACAGACTACAGAAGATATTTAATATTGCCTCTCATGGTAGCAAGGGCCTTGCACATACACGTGGTCTCCAGTGGCAGCCCAGACCACAGACATCCACGTGAACCTTGGGCTTCAACATGGCCTGGGACAGAGGACCACAGATACCAACATGGCTTCCAGAGGAAACACAGACCATAGAGGTCTTTCGAGGAGGTCTGATTCAAAAAATGAACCTTCATCTCAGATATCCTGTTGTTACTCAGAACCAGGGTGATCATGTGGCTGGGCAGCATATTTGGGGGCTAAGTCTGCGAAAGCTCCAGGCTGCTATACACCACGCTGTTGGCTCTACTTATCAATGGTGCGTTCCCCATCCACCCTGCCATAGCAGCCTTCCCCACACCTGTTACTACTGTCAGGTCTCTAGTTCCACCTTTCTCCACCTCGCACTCACCTCTCCATTTCTCCATCTTTTCGACCTCTCCGCTGCATATTCGTTCATCATAGTGGCATTGGAAACTGCAGTGTGTCACACAGTATATCTTTTTGCTCAAACAGCTTTACAGGCAGATATCCATTGCAACAAGTAGTTGGATTGGGTCAAGGTTTCTGGTTTCTGAAGCACAATAAATACTGGACTATTACTGAGATTTGTCTCAGGAGTCTTGCTGTTGCTCAGAGTCAGGGTGATGTTTTGGCTAGATAGGAGGTCCAGGGGCAGGTTCTGTGTGAGCTCCTGGCTGCCACACACCTCCCTGCCCTCCACATCTGCCACCCCTAGGCTCATCGGGCTCCAACTTCATGCTTGTAGCAGCTCCACTACCCTGTACTCTATCTCCCAGCAGGGCAAGCAGGGCAAGCAGCAGCAGCAGCAGCAGCTTCATCCTGGGGGCCATCTGGCAGGCCTAGGGTGGGTCCTATTCAGTAATGACATGATTCTGCTGGAGCTCTAGGACACCACACTCACACTCCACCTGTTCTCGGTGCTGACCACACTGCGGCTCACTTCTGAGGCATGACTTCTGAGCTTGTAGGATGCAAGGAGCACCATTGTCCTGTGCTCTCCCGTTGCCCAGCAAGCAAGCAGCACGAGCTGCCGCACTGCAGCTCCATGTCGGGAGCTGGCCCACAGGCCCTAATCAGTAGTGACCTGTTTCTGCTGGACCTCCAGGTCACCTTACATCACCTGGCCTAGGTGATAGCAATCCATGGCTTATCAGACATGGCTTTTGTGCTTGCATCCTGCTGGCTGGGTTGCCTCATTCTCTGCTGCTCTGCCGTCTTTCTGTTTTTGTGAGTCCACTTTTGAAAGCATCTTCCCAGAAAGTTGCCCCCACCCCCCCTTTAAGGTTGCAGAGTTACTGCTGTCTCAGTGAACTCTCTCCACTGGGTCATCCTTCAGAGCCTCTATGAGTCTCTAGCTAGGACAGTCCAGAATGTATGACAAGGCTTGTTTCCTTTAAAAATTTACCTTCTACTTGAGATGAGACTAACCCACATAAAACAATCAGAGCCCCAAATCAGGCTATCAGTAAGTGTTGAATTACAGAGTAGAGATGACAGATACTGTATGGTCTAGACAAAAGCCAGTACTACTGAGAGCTGAGCTAGGGTAGACTCATAAATGCTTTGAAACTGAAAAGAATATTTTACAGAGAGCTGTTTCCTTTTGATAGGATTCATTATTTTGTGTTTTCTTATTTTTTCTGATGCCTTTAAACATAGAAATTTCATATGTAAGTTAACTATTGGATTTTAAAAGGTTTTCTCTACAAGCTAGAAATATTGAATAATTATATGAATTTATAATATAATTTGGGCCAGTGCCTTAAGTTACTGTTCTGTTGCGGTGGAGGGACACCATAACCAAAGCACCACATTAAAGACAGCATTTAATCAGGGGTTGGCTTACAGTTTCAGAGGGTGAGTCCATAAGCATCATGGCAGTAGGCAGGCATGGCACTGGAACAGTAGCTGAGAGCTTTACATCTGATCCACAAGCAGGAGGCAGAGAGAGTGACACTGGGCCTGGCTTGGGCTTTTGAGACCTCAGAGCCCACCCCCAGTGGCATACCTCCTCTAACAAGGCCACGCCTCCTTTTCCTTCCAAAACAGTTCCACCAGCTGACACCAAGCATTCACATATGTGAGCCTGTTAGGCCATTCTCATTCAGACCGCCGTAAGTAGCTTTCCTAAGTATTTAATTTTTAAAAATGTAGACTTACTAAAATTTCTGATTGAAAGCGTTGCTGTTCTTTAGTCTCTTGTGTTTGATCTGGCCCATGGCACGAGCTTTCCCTCTAACAGCTGACTACTGCTTTGTTATTTCATTTTCCTCTATCCTGGGCAGTGCAATATTCAGGGTGTAAAAGAGGAGAAGACTAAATATTCCTCCTACATTATCTTTGAAATAATGGAGAACCAGCACAGTTTAGGAGTGAAATATTAGTGATGGAGACAGTGCTCTTCGAACTAGCCAGGCATGGAACTAAGCAGTCACATTATGTGATGATGTTGTATACCCTTTCTCATTCAATGTAATTCACTAGAAATTTTCAATATCTCTGTGGTGTCTAAGTCAGCAAGCTTTGTAATGTGCTGCATATGAAATTACTAGCTGGGCATGGTGGCACATGCCTTTAATCCCAGCACTCGGGAGGCAGAGACAGGTGGATCTCTGTGAATTCGAGGCCAGTCTGGTCTACAGAACTTGTTCTAGGTCAGCCAGGACTACACAGGGAAACCCTGTCTCAAAACAAACAAACAAAAACAATAAAAAAAATTACCACCTATGAAAAACACTGACAGTTTCCACATCAAATGGGGGATGCTTAAGTACCATTATTATAGGTCATAAATTAAATGCCTTAGCATCATTTTTGTCCCCTGGGATGTAAAGTCTAATTAATAGAAGCCCTGAGGTTTTACTGTTAAGTTTTCATTACAGAAGAAAACCCAGTGAACTTAATTGCAGTTTCTATTAGACACACATGTAAGTCATGATTTTGTAAATTTACTTTGAATAACTGTCTCAGCAGTGATGACATGTGTCATTAAAACGCTGGTGTCGTGAAAATGCTATTGCATCTATAGCCTCTGAGTCCATACTATAGACCTCGCTGTTTTGAGGGAGTGTAACTCGTCACAGCAAATGACTTGGATGCTTTAACCTAACCTCAAAACTGTCATTGCACAGAAATTAGGAGCTGCTTCCTCCCCCGAGCTGAACACCGTAGGTTAATCTGCACAAGAGTTGCCATGCAGGTGAGAGGAAAGCATCATCTGAAGAAGTCTGGTCACAAACTGCTCTGAGTGAGGTCATTGGAGTTTATCATGACCTTTGCTTCACATTTGCATTTTATATGTGGTTATTTATATAGGAATTAAATTGTTGCAAGTAAACTACACGTCGAATAGCATGGGTTTAGTAATTAAACTGATGAAATTAACATAAGGCTCTGAGAAATGGTTTACTTATTTGTCCCCTGGAGGAGGGTGTGCAAACCTAAGGGGTCAGACTATTACAGTTATGGATTTACACTGGTATTTTGTTTTGCTTTTCTCTTATGAAGAGCTTGCCTCAGCCTACAGTATATTTCACAGAATCTAATAATGTCAGCTATACAAAATTCCAGGCAGCACCTGAAGCTCCTCTCAAGTATGAACTAATTTTATCCCAGCAGCTCTGTGGGGCAGCTGGTTTATATAACTGGCGAGGGACGTATATTTCTTTGAGGCCTTTTGTACTTGTGGGAAAACTGAGGCACAGCTAATCATGTAACTCTGGCCCTCATTCTGCCCAATTCTGTGGGCAGTTGCTAAACTAGAGACTATAAGCTGTTGAACTAGATTGTTGTAGGAAAACATTCTGCAGTTGTCAGATTTTTTTTCTGTGATTGATTTTGTTATCTTTATTAATAAAATGCTGTTTATATCTCTCATTTATATAATTTATGGTTTTCTTCAACCTTTTTTCTTCCTTTTTTCTTCCTTCTTTCTTCCTTCTTTCTTTTTGATATTATTGAATTTTCTTTACAATTCTATAAAGCATCCTTTACCTTCACTCTAGTGTTTAATAAGGTTATCCTGGGGAGCGATAATTCTTTTCTTCGCCCTGTAAGCATGGTCCTAACCCTCTTAAATAAAGGGAGATGGGTTTATCCTTCAGAAACTACTGAACTGCACTGGGACTCCTCAGAGACCGGCACCTGCTCAGGGATACCTTTGTCTTTGAAAACACAGAGCACTTCTGGACTATGGTCCTTGAAAAGAAGTGATTGTTCCCATGAAGCTGTTGCACATTTGTAAGTAGACAATGTGTGGCTCCTTAGAAAGATCTTCTCTAGTCCATATGAACTGTGTTTGTTTGTGCTTCTTTGTGTGTAACTTTATTCTCTTGTTGTCTTAAATCCTTTCTCCTATGAGATTTTCAGTTGTTTGGTTCTGATAATTCTAGTTGTGTGTGTTTGATTTGCTTGCTCTAATTGTACAACATCCCAGGACATTGGCTCTTCAGATATTTGGCCTTGTCTCTTTCTCCTTTCTTGCCCTGGCTTCACTTTCATATGATAAACAGCGTCTCTTAGACACTCTGGGATTATTTGTGTTTAGTTAACCTTTTCCTCTTTTCATGTGAGTAGTTCTGCTGACTTGTTCTCGAGTTCACTGAATCTCCCTGCTCTGTGTCTAGTCTGCTTATTAACTTAGTAAAGGAATCATCTCTGAGTTTTTGAAATAGCATTCCCTTGAGCCATTTCTTATAACCCTCTTCTTTCTTTGGAGTTGCTGTCCTATTGTCCACCTTTCTACTGGATTTTTCTTCTTTTCCTTTTATTGAAAATTGGTTGGTTTTTTCCTCTCACATAATGTATCTTGATTATGGTTTCCCTACTCCTCCCAGTCCCTTCTCTTTCCTCTCATCCAGATTCACTCTCTTTCTGTCTCTCAGTAAAAAACTAAGTCTCCTAAGGAATAGTAATATAATATAAAAGGGTAAGATAAAACAAAAACTAACACATCAGAATTGGGCAAAGCAAAGAGAAGGAAAAGAGTCCAAAAGAAGGCATAAGATTCAGAGACCCACTTATTTGCACACCCAGGAATCTCATTAAAACTCTAAACTAGAAGCAGAGGACCTGATGCAGACCTGTGCAGGGCCTGCATATGCTGCCTCAGTCTCTGTGAGTTCATATGAGCTTTGATCATGTTGATTTAGAGGACCTTGTTTTCTTGGTGCGCTCCACCCCTTTGACTTTGACACTTTTTCTGCCTCCTCTTCTGCATGTCTCCTTGTGCTCTGAAGGGAGGGATTTGATGAACACATCCCTTTTAGGGCTAAGTGTTCCAAGGTCTCTCACTCTCTGTAACTTTCTGATACTTGACACATGAGCCAGATTCAGCATTTGACTATACCTAGCCTTTGCTCAAATGGTCCTATACGTCTTCATTTCATCTGAGTAATTCAGTGACCTCTAGAGTGACTGCTTTGTCTTAGCTTATCTTCCCTCCCCTGTCTTAGCAAGTACATCACAGTTTTCAAGATGTGTGAGAACTCAGCAAGGTGACCTGCTAGGCCTGGCATGACTACTATTCCAGTGCAGAATTGTCATTGAGCTGTGCTGATTGAGAAAGAAAATACTGATTGGCCAGTAGCCAGGCAGAAAGTATAGGATAGGCAGGACAAACAGAGAGGGGAAGCTGTAGGAGAGGCCAGCCCACCGTTGAGGGAACAGCATGTAAAGGCAGCAGGTAAAGCCATGGAACACGTGGCAACATATAGATTAACAGAAATGGGCTGAGTATAAGAGCTAGACAGTGGTAGGCCTGAGCTAATGGCCAAACAGTTTAAATAATAAAAGCATCTGTGTGTTTATTTTATAAGGCTACGGGACTGCCAGGGATTGGCAGGACCCGGAGAGAAAACTCTCTAGCTACAAATCGTGCCCTATGTGGGGTACCAGATATTGGTTTAAATATTATGGCAACTCCACGTAGTTAAAAGGGAGGTTTATTTTGTGGGGTAACTTACAAGTAAAGGGATAGGTTACTGGGTATGGGAAAGGTGTAGTGCAGTCCAGTGGTGTTCTCTGGGGGAACTTTGCTTGGTCTACCTCCAGCGTCCAGGAACCTCGCCCATCCGGATCTCCAGTCTTCAGGGGCCTTCTCTCGGCTCTGCCTTATAGGCATGACAGTTACCGAAGCCTCAAAGTGGTGGGTGCTACTTCCAGGTCAAAGCTGGAATGGCTACCCACTACAGGTTGTTTTGTTTTGCTTTACTAATTTTTAAAAAGGTAGACATTTCCTTAGTATGGTGTTTCTCAGCTAATCCAGACTTCCCTGATAAACATACAGATTGCACTCCTTTCTTCCATGTTACTTCTAATCCAAATGAAATAGCTTCATTCCAAACAAACCACAGTTAAGGGCTGATTTGTTCTCATGCTTTGCCCTCTTGCCCGTCTGAAATCCCCTGCCCAGACACCTGCTTCCCTTCTTAGACTTTAGACCTTCTTTTGCTGGGATATTGATTCTGGATAGTTATGCAGCGTTTTTGAATGGTGTTCATCAAGGAGTAATGAACTTTCTGTTGTGTAACAAATCACTTTGAAAAGTAGGGGGAATACAGTAGGAGATGGCATGCTGCTTGTGTGCCCATGGCTAAGCCTATACACACTGGTTAGGCTCTTTTCCAGGAGCAACTCCGTCAGTGCCCACCACTTGATTATGAGCAGGAGAAACGAGGCCCACCTCATCTCAGGATGAGAATTTATGAACTCTTCCCATTATGAAATTGCTACTGCTTAAATGTCCCAGATGGCCTACTAATTCTGATGACAACTTTCTACTAACTAAAGTAGGCAGTTTTTTTGTTTTTGTTTTTGTTTTTAGGAAATACGTTTTCCACTCTACACAACGTGGTTCTTTTCACTTTCAATGCTTCATGTGAGTCCTAGAAAGATTTCCATTTCTCCTGAGTTTTCCTGTGGTGCAGGCGTTTCCTTAGTCTCTGCATAGTCATTGCTTTTCCTAAAATAATTCTTGGCACAAAATTGCTATTCTGTTAATAACTTTTCATTTATGTCTAAAGGACTCTTTAAGCATTTTGTTTTGTTTTGTTTTGTTTTGTTTTAAAGACAGGGTTTCTCTGTGTAGCTTTGCACCTTTCCTGGAACTCACTTGGTAGCCCAGGCTGGCCTCGAACTCAAAGAGATCCACCTGCCTCTGCCTCCCAAGTGCTGGGGTTAAAGGTGTGCGCCACCACCGCCCGGCTCTTTAAGCATTTTTTATGATTATTTATTTAAAAATACAAATTTTTCCAAGTTGTTAGGGAGGTGAACTCCTTAGGAAACCATTCCTCTCCAAGTCCAGGTCATTTTGTATGTTCTTTCCCTTGCTGTTGCTATGTGCCCTGGAGGAGCAGGAATGTTTCATCAGAATGTTTTCATATTGTCATGTTCTCTACTCCAGAGTGGAGTGCTTGTACCTGCTAGCTCTAGAAGTAAGTTTTAATATTCTTAAAACTATTCAAGACATTGCAGGACGTTAGATTCTTTTTCTGTGGTTTTAGAAGATTAATGCATGCTAGATACAGTTAGTTTTGTAGTTAAAAATCTAAAAAAAAATCTAAAAAGAAAAAAAAAACCTGTGTATATGACACATATAGTTTGAGTCCTTTCCAATATTCAATTTAACCCAACTTGTATTAAGAAACACACTCTGCTAGTAGCCAGCTGTTTAGCCTAGGCAGTGCTAAATCACTGTTGGGTTAAAAAATGAAGGCCAAGTTGAAATAAGCAGGGAAGGGTCAAGTCCGGGAGTTGGGTGGTGTGAGGACTGACCTGCTATCTCACCTCAGTTCTCTCTTGCTCAGGTACTTCTGTCTTCCCTTCTTTTGTTTTGGCTCTAGGGAACCCAGCTGCATATATATCTTGGCATCATGTCCACCTGTTTCTCTCAGCCAGGAAATCTGATCTAGCTAACTACACAAATCAAGTGTACACCTATTCTCCTTATTAAGCAAACAGCTTAGGAAACAACGTACAACAGGAAACTATTTATTTTGGCTAATAGCTTAAGAGGCTTCAGTCCCCAGTTACTAGTCTTTATTTTTCTCTGAGCCAGTTGTAAATTGGAATAACATACTTGGGAGCATGTGGAGAAGCCACTCACCTCATGGTAGCCAGGAAGCAAGAAGTAGAGAGGAGCAGGGACAAGATACACCCTTCCCTTCAAGGGCATGCTTTCTTTTTATTTGTTTGTTTGTTTGTTTTTTGTTTTTGAGACAGGGGTTCTCTGTGTAGCTCTGGCTGTCCCAAATTTCCTTTGTAAACCAGGTAGGCCTCTAACTTAAGTAGATCCACTTGCTTCTGCCCCCAGAGTGCTGGGACTAAAGGCATGTGGTACCAGTCCCAGCTCAAGGGCATGCTTTCAATGACCTTCTTGCTCTAATGAGGCTCTACTTGGGAAGTTTTAACCACATCAGATATTCCAAGTGGTTATGAGTCCATAAAGGGAGTATGCCTTTCATGAGGTCAAAGCCCTTGTGACCCAGTCACCTCCCCAAGGATGGGCCTCCGAGTGTTGCTGCCTGGGGATCAAGCTTCCAACACATGAATTTTGGGGAAGGAGGTAGTTAAGATCCAAACTGCAACAGTTTATAAGTAAGCACGTCTTCTCCTTGTGGCTCCTAATGGCTTTGTCTGCTAGTGAGGAAGGAGAAACTGTTTTCATTCAAGTCTTGTTATGGAGAAGACAAGATGGTTTTAACTAACACAGATAGGGAGGGGAGACTGGCGAAGAGTGCCCTTGCTATCATTATTTCAGGCTATGTTTGGGTAAACCTCATGAGTGTGCATCAGTAGTCATTGGCCTGGTTTGTAAGACGGAAGACAAGACTTGTAAAGCCACAGTGCAGTGCTGAAGCTGCTGCTTGTCCCACATCCACTGGCATGAACTCATGCCTGTGCTTTGTGCATTCTCTTAAGAACTTTGTTCAGTCCCCTTCTCCTTGATAGCTAAGAAAATCACGAATGTGAAATGTGTCTTTTGTAGCAAATTAGAATTTGTTGCAGTAAATTATTAATCAGTGCAAAAAAATGAGAGAATAAAAAATGGAAAACGCTGAGGAAATACTATATATTTTTAATGGATCAGTAGATAAACAACTCCATTTATCTTTGTGACTTCATTTTACCAATAACACTTTGACGTGTAATTTATAGATTATGAAATTCCCTTACTAAATTAACATGTTGCCCTTATTAAAGGAAAGTGCATCTTTTTAGAGGCAAAGATGCATTTTGTTCTGACAAATAGGAAATTTATACATTTGTTTCATGGCTGACTACAAATTTGATTTCATGCCAACTCAAAACAACAACAACAACAACAACAAAAAAACAAAACAACCCACAATGTATGCTTTAGGGATTTGGAGTGACTAAGATACAATAAATCTTACAGATGCAATTACCACAGCTTTTACCTCGCTGTAGTTTATCATTATGATGATATAGTTAGAGAGAAATACAATGCCTGATGGCTACATGTTTTACTTTATATCTCAGAGCACAAAAACCTCCATGGTTCATTTTAAAACTGAGGAAAGTGGTACCCGTATGATTTAAAGTTTAAGTTTAGTTACTCTCTGCAATTGATTTTGGAAGTATAGATAATCAAAAGTAAGAGTAGTTTTAAATTTCAGATATAGATAGTATAATAATGGCTTTTTTAAATATAGAGATTTTATTTACAGAGATGCTGTGTGAAGCAGGAAAAGCAGCATTGCCTTCACATGATTACATTTTTTCCCTTTTTTCTTGATGAAAGTTATACAGTCCCACACCCCCATTCCTATTCTGTTCCTTATTTATGAATACAGTAAGTTGCTAAAAATGTATCACAGATGTCATATACTTCTTGAGAAGCAATGCTGTCTTTTAAGCTTAGATCACCAAAGATATTTCTAGTCATTTCAGCATTTTTCCCTCTCCAATAAAGGTATCTGCATAGGAAAGCTTTGAAATATACAAGTGAATATGAGTGTCAGCTCTTAAATGTATGTTGAATTTTGCCGGAAAGCAGAGGGTGCAAACTCCTCTAGAAATAGATGCTCCCTGAAACTTTACTTGGGTAGCGCTGTGACCCATGTTTATATTGGAGGTTCCTGAGCCACAGCATGAAGATGCACAGCAGCAGGTTTCCATAACTCCAACTCTATCATTGTAGATGCACTCCAGCTGTAATCTATAGCTCCTCTCATGCCCAACACGACTAACAGTAATCTGTGTTGTAGATGTAACCATCTTGTTAAATAAGAAACACAGCCAACTGCAGAGTTAAAAGCCAAGAGGTCAGAGCAATAGCTGAGAGCTGAAAACCTTACCCTTCACTGCTACTGCTGTCTTTCCTCTCTGCCAGAGAGCTACTTCCTGTGTCCTGTCTTTTATATAAACTTTCTGTTCTGCCTTCTCATTGGTTGTAAACCCAGCCACATGACCTCCTCGTCACTGCCTGTCTGTACAGACCTCCAGGTCTTCTATGGTTGATATTGAGATTAAAGGCATGTGTTGCCATGCTGACTGTATCCTTGAACTCACAGAATTCCGCCTAGCTCTGCCTCCCAAGTGCTGGGATTTAAGGTGTGCACCACCATAGCTTCTGCTATGGCTTGCTCTGACCCCAAGGCAACTTTATTAACATACAAATAAAATCACATTTTAGTACAAATAAAATATCACTATACTGTGTCTACCTGAAGTTTGCAGGACCATGACTAGCTTACTGTGATACTGTTCAAAAGCCAGGAATTCATGTCTATTCATTTAACATCCACTTTGTGGGTTCACACTTAACCATTTCTGGCCTAGTCATGTATAGAGTTGAGAAATAAAATACTCAAAACATACTAGTGAACCCAAGTGGCTAGAAAAATGTCTTTCAGGCTTTAGTCTCTACACCCAGTATGTGGGATGCTGCTGAATACCTAGAGATCTGATTGCACAGACTCAGAAATCTGCATTTTAACCAAGTAACATAGGTGATTTTGAGGCATGTAGGGCTAAGTCTGTAGGAAACACTGATGTAGGAGAGCTGTATCTGCATAGGCACATGAGTGGTGTAGTTGCAAAGGCCCCACACACAGGTAGGTACTGTGGTTGTCTTAATGTACTTCTCTTGATGTCTTGGAATTCTTGATTTTTTGTGAGGAAAGGAGTCCTGTATTTCCTGAAAATTGTAGCCAGGTCTATAGACAAGTCTCCGCTCTCTGTGACTGGGATGCCTTGTCATGCATGAGTACGGTTATTAAGCAATGCTTTCTTTCCTATTGGCATCAGAACAAGTCGCTAAGGTCTCTTCTAAGCTTTAAAGATGGACAGCTGTCATTCATCACAAGAGCCAGAATAGGAAATTATAGCATACATTTTTCAGGGAATTAAAATGTAATTCCTTATCTGAACACGAACACTTGCGTTTATGTTATCCTCACACACTTTTCTCCCCTCCAGGATGGCACGAAACAGAAAAGAGAGCGGAAGAAAACTGTGTCGTTCAGCAGCATGCCAACAGAGAAGAAGATCAGCGGTGCCAGTGACTGTATCAACTCAATGGTTGAGGGTTCTGAACTCAAAAAGGTTCGCTCAAACTCCAGGATTTATCATCGGTATTTTTTGCTGGACGCTGACATGCAAAGCCTGAGGTGGGAGCCATCTAAGAAGGATTCTGAGAAAGCCAAGATTGATATTAAATCTATCAAGGAAGTGAGAACAGGGAAAAACACAGATATATTCCGCAGCAATGGCATTTCTGAGCAGATATCTGAAGATTGTGCATTTTCAGTCATATATGGAGAGAATTATGAGTCACTTGATTTGGTTGCAAATTCTGCAGATGTTGCGAACATCTGGGTGACGGGACTCCGGTACCTGATTTCTTATGGGAAACATACACTCGATATGTTAGAAAGTAGCCAAGACAACATGAGGACTTCTTGGATTTCACAAATGTTTAGTGAAATTGATGTAGATGATCTTGGACATATAACTCTGTGTAATGCTGTGCAGTGTATCAGAAACCTCAATCCTGGTTTAAAAACAAGCAAAATTGAGCTTAAGTTCAAAGAATTGCACAAATCCAAGGACAAAGCTGATACTGAAGTTACAAAAGAAGAATTTATTGAGGTTTTTCATGAACTTTGTACTAGACCTGAAATTTACTTTCTTTTAGTCCAGTTTTCAAGCAATAAAGAATTCCTTGATACCAAGGACCTTATGATGTTTCTCGAGGCAGAACAGGGTGTAGCACATATAAATGAGGAGATAAGCCTTGAAATTATTCATAAATATGAGCCATCCAAAGAAGGTCAGGAAAAGGGCTGGCTCTCTATTGATGGGTTCACTAATTACCTGATGTCACCTGATTGTTACATATTTGATCCAGAGCATAAGAAGGTCTGTCAGGATATGAAGCAGCCACTGTCTCATTACTTTATAAACTCCTCTCATAATACGTACTTGATAGAGGACCAGTTCCGGGGCCCCTCTGACATCACAGGGTATATCCGTGCTCTTAAAATGGGTTGCAGGAGTGTTGAATTAGATGTGTGGGATGGGCCAGATAACGAGCCTGTGATTTACACAGGCCATACCATGACCTCTCAGATAGTCTTCCGCAGTGTCATAGATATTATTAACAAGTATGCATTCTTTGCTTCGGAGTATCCTCTCATCTTATGTTTAGAAAACCACTGTTCGGTCAAACAACAGAAAGTGATGGTTCAACACATGAAGAAAATTTTAGGAGACAAGCTGTATACAACATCACCCAATATGGAGGAGTCTTACCTACCATCTCCAGATGTCCTGAAAGGGAAAATACTAATCAAAGCAAAGAAGCTGTCTTCAAATTGCTCTGGTGTGGAAGGGGATGTTACTGATGAAGATGAAGGGGCAGAAATGTCTCAGAGGATGGGGAAAGAGATTGTGGAACAGCCCAACCAGGTACCTGTGAAGCGCTTTCAGCTTTGCAAAGACCTGTCTGAACTGGTCAGCATCTGTAAGTCAGTCCAGTTCAAGGAATTTCAGGTGTCCTTTCAGGTGCAGAAGTACTGGGAAGTGTGTTCATTTAATGAAGTGCTTGCCAGCAAATATGCCAACGAAAACCCCGGAGACTTTGTAAATTACAATAAGCGTTTTCTTGCCAGGGTCTTTCCTAGTCCAATGAGAATTGATTCTAGTAACATGAACCCTCAAGATTTCTGGAAATGTGGGTGTCAAATTGTGGCCATGAACTTCCAGACTCCAGGACTGATGATGGACCTGAATATCGGCTGGTTTCGGCAGAATGGGAACTGTGGCTATGTTCTTCGACCAGCCATCATGAGGGAGGAAGTCTCCTTCTTCAGTGCCAACACAAAGGACTCTGTCCCCGGAGTCTCACCTCAGTTGCTTCACATTAAAATTATCAGTGGCCAGAACTTCCCCAAGCCCAAAGGGTCAGGTGCCAAAGGTGATGTAGTGGATCCTTATGTCTATGTGGAAATCCATGGAATTCCTGCTGACTGTGCAGAGCAGAGGACAAAAACTGTGAATCAGAATGGAGATGCTCCCATTTTTGATGAAAGCTTTGAATTTCAAATCAACCTCCCTGAACTGGCCATGGTGCGCTTTGTAGTGCTGGACGATGACTACATTGGGGATGAGTTTATTGGCCAGTACACGATTCCCTTTGAATGTTTACAGACGGGCTACCGCCATGTTCCTCTGCAGTCCTTGACCGGGGAAGTCCTCGCCCATGCTTCCTTGTTTGTCCACGTGGCCATCACTAACCGGAGAGGAGGAGGGAAACCTCATAAAAGGGGCCTTTCTGTGAGGAAAGGGAAGAAGTCCCGCGAATACGCATCTCTGAGAACACTGTGGATTAAAACCGTAGATGAGGTGTTCAAGAACGCCCAGCCCCCCATACGGGATGCCACGGACCTGAGAGAGAACATGCAGGTGTGTGTTCATGGTTAGATTTCTACTTGCATGTCTATGAGTTCTGGATGTTTATTTTTTGCAATAGTAGATTTAATTTTAAATACTTTGAAATTACAACTGGTTGTTAGAATATTTATTACTGATCTCATTTCTCATCATTTAAACTTCCAAAACTGTGGTTGTTGAAATATTGATTGATGCTAGAATAAACTGGTCTTATTGCTGACTCACAAGCTGCTTACCCGTGTTCCTATTATGACCAGTTAACAGCTTTTTTTTTTTTAAACATGGTAGATTGGTTAAAGTAAAGGGATGTGTTCCAGATCTTTCTTATGGAGCTCTAATGCTTGGAAACATTTAAATGAGCCATTGTTCTTTTGATTTTAGAGGATAGATAATTGTTTACATAAAATATTTGTGGTAAATGTATTTATGAAAGTCTTAAGATAATTTGTTCTGAAATAAAATGTTTCAGAGCAGTCAGTTAGGGATTGTATACCTGATTAAGGATGAGCCACACATCTAGCTATATACTAGATGTAATATATTGGTAAGTAGCGTAGGACTAAACCCCTAGTGTCTCCTTTACAGAGAGTCCACAGCAGTGTGTGAGATGTGTTCTATGTTGTAGGTATTATAAGATGCTTATTTATTTAAAAAATGCTTATTTTTGTTTTGTATGTATGAGTATTTTGCCTGCATGTGTATCTTCTGTGCACCACATCCATGCCTGGTGCCCACAGAGCCCAGAAGAAGGTGTTGGATCCCCTGGAATGGAATTACAGGTGGTTGTGAGCTGCCATGTGGGTACTGGGAATCAAACCAGGTCACCTGGAAGAGCAGCCAGTGCTCTAACCACTGAGCCATCACTCCATCCCGTTTGTTTGCTCTTAAACCACTATTATAAAAATGACATTAGCAGTGAATCCTAACCCTGGAAACACTTTCACTATGTTTCCTATCTAATTCTGTAGCCATCTCCGGAATAAGAACAGTTGGCTGAAATAAGGGCATCCATTGCCTTCCTCTCAAAGTCAATGGATAACCCAAAACTGTAAGGGTTTCTCCATTGTTGAGGGTGCATGCATTTTGGCAAACCCTCAGTTCCAAATAAATCACATTGTCCCTTGCCTGTGGCTATTGGTGTGCATCTGGAACGTAACTCCTTTTGGGACCTGTTAAGGCTCAACCATCATGCCTCCAGGGCTTGTCTTTACTGAGCCCCATGAAGCCATCTGTAGTGGTGCTTAGTGGAGCACCTGCTCTGCATCATCAAGCTGGCTGTGAGAGTGTGCTGGGAACCAATAGATGGCAGCCTGCCCTCAGGGGACTTGTGCTACAGTAAGGGGTGGGCGGTAGAAAGGGGAAATCCTGGCTGAGGTGACAGATGCAGGATGTGCTGTGAAGAAAAACAAGGAGTTACCACAGACTGCTGGGGAGTACATTTTAGATAGCTTAGTAATGTACCTCTGTACATGTCATAAAATGAGTTTGAACAAGATGATGTATAGCTTGATGGCCGTGATTAAAGCAACATTAATTAAAATGAAATGTTTTAGTTCAAAACTTACTCCAGAACATGGATTACTTAGGAGCCTAGATCTCTAGATCTGCTTCTTCTGGCTACCTGCTCTGTTCACATAGGGCACAAGCATGCCTGGAGTCACACTCATGACTCATACTCTGACTAGGAAAAAAAATTCCCTTTACATGTGTGTATATACTTACAACACACACACACACACACACACACACACACACACACACACACACACACACGCATGTATAGATACGGGATTTTTAGAATGGCTTTCTGGTGTGGTCCAATTAGTCTAACAATGGTTATCTACCAATGGAAGGTCCAAGAATCTAGTGATTGTTCAGTCCCACAGACTGGATGTCTCAACTGTTATTCAGGACACACCAGAATCCTGAAGAAGTAGGCTCTAATGCCAGTGAAAGAATGGATTTGCTAGTGAGAGCGAGAGCAAGCCGACAAGGGAAGAGAAAGCTTCCTTCTCCCATGCCCTTTATATAGATTGCCAACAGAAGGTGCGGCCCAGATTACCTTCTCAAAAGATCTTGATTAAAGGATTATTTTCCCACTTCAAGATCTGGATTAGAAATGGGTCTTCAGCCAGGCGGTGATGGCAGGTGGACCTCTGAGTTTGAGGCCAGCCTGGTCTACAAAGTGAGTTCCAGGACAGCCAAGGCTAAATAGAGAAACCCTGTCTCAAAATAAAATAAAAGTGGGTCTTCATACTTCAAATTATTTAATTAAGAAAAAGCTCCTCACAGGTGTGCTCAGCCATTTGCATTTCACTAATTCCAGATGCAGTCAAGCTGATAACCAGGAATAGCCATCACAGTGACCCGGAAGGGCCTCTTTTCTGTTTTGCAGAATGCAGTGGTATCATTCAAGGAGCTGTGTGGCCTCTCCTCGGTGGCTAACCTCATGCAGTGCATGCTGGCTGTGTCACCTCGATTCCTGGGGCCCGACAACACTCCCCTGGTGGTCTTGAATCTTAGTGAGCCCTACCCTACCATGGAGCTGCAGGCCATCGTGCCTGAGGTTCTGAAGAAGATTGTAACAACTTATGACATGGTGAGTCCTGTTTGTCCTGTTCCTGGGGAGGAGGGTGTTTTAGGGTTCCACACCAGATGTAAGCAACAGCTTTTGCTGACCTGTTCTTTCCTGTCTCATGCATCATGTGCTTATGTGTCGCGCCCGCCTCGACCAGCAAGGAAGACGCGACACCTGGATCCTTCTCATCACAGTTTATTCAGACCTTTGATTAATTGCATTGTGTCTCTCTCCCTGGGGCAAGCCTCTCCCAGCACCTAAGTAGGGCTGGGCTGCCAACCCCAGGCAGCCACGTGGGCACTGTCCACAGGTTCACGCATATGCCAGCAACACACGAATCCAGCCAGAGCCAAATAAGGAGCTGTTTACCATAAAGAGTGTTTGCCATCGGGAAGGCAGAGGGTAGAAGCCAGCACCATCTTTAGGGTGCGGCTACACGCGGCTCTCTACAGTTTCCCCCTTTTTGTTTTACAAAGCAACAGGCAAGAGTAGAGGTCTGATCTCTGCTAAAATGGAACATGTACTAATGTTTGTCCAGGCGTCGTCCACCCAGAGAACACTAGACCCGTCCGATACCCTTTTCACAGAGGTGGGAGTTAGGGCACCAACCCACATGCAATCAGACTTGCTCTTCTTGAGGTCAGCGTATCATAACCTCAAGTGCAGTGCGCAGGCCTCGCATCCTGTGCCTAAATATCTTTTAAAGTAGCCAACCAGGCTTGGGGAGACTGTCCTGCATCAATGGCCATAAAGGCTTGGACAATCATGGCTGCATGGCGACGCTGTGAGATCCTAATGCGACAAATGCACCACAAGCATACTAGGGAGGTGAGCACCAGTAAACCTACTAGGGCTCCTATTCCCGCCCACTCCTTCATGTGGCCCATGGCTGTAGCAATCCAGGAAGACAATCCCTCCACCAGTCCGGTATCCACTCGAGTCGAATTCACCGTGACAATAGCCACTCTCAGCTGGTCCATCAGGTTATCAAACTCTCCAGTCCAATTGCCTAAAAGATAACTAGACAACTTTTTAGATAAATCCGCAGCATGACAATTGGAAGCATCCAAATTCAAAAAATTCAGAGTAAATAATGCAAGAGAAAGTCTGTCCTTAGGGGTACGGCCATAGCCTATTCCCCCTTTTTGTTTTTGAAGCAACTCCTTCAAGGAGCGATGAGCACTCTCCACAATGCCTTGACCTTGTGGATTATATGGTAGGCCATGTACAAGTTGCACATTCATCTGTTGACAGAAGGAAGCGAACTTCTGTCCAGTATATGCAGGACCATTGTCTGTCTTTAACTGTTGAGGCTTACCCCATGCTGCCCAAGCTTCTAAGCAATGAGCAATGACATGAGAGGCTTTTTCTCCTGCCATTGGGGTGGCATGAATGATTCCAGAACAGGTATGAACAGATACATGTACATATTTGACACGTGCAAATTCAGAGATGTGTGTAACAGCCATTTGCCATATTTTTAGGGGGAGCAAACCACGAGGGTTAACTCCTAAGCTAGAAGGATGATGAAAAATGACACATTGGGAACAATCTAGTACCACCTTTCGTGCCTCTGCACGTGAGATAGAAAACTTTTGTTGTAATGTCCTTGCATTAACATGAAATTCTTTGTGGAAATCATATGCTTGTTGTATGGCAGAAGCCACAAACATCCATTCCTATCTAGTACACTGATCCACTATATCATTGCCTTTAGCCAATGGACCTGGCAGACTGGTATGTGCACGGATATGTTGCACAAAAAAGGGATTTTTACGTTGCCAGATCAGTTTCTGTAATTGTCCAAACAATGAGCTAACCGGGCTAGAAGATTTGATGGGCCCTGCGCATTCAAGGCTTTTCAAAGCATTAACAACATAACTAGAATCTGACACTAAATTAAATGCAAATGGACAAGCCTTGAAAACTTCAAGAACTATTGAAAGTTCCACCTGTTGAGGTGCACCTGGCAAGAATTGATGCTTTACAGGTTCATTAGAATCCACCATATAAGCACCACAGCCTGTCTTAGACCCATCTGTAAATATAACACTTCCTGGAATGGGCTTTGAAGCAGTTACTTTAGGGAAAACTACAGGATGTTCTTTAAAGAAAGTTAATAATGGATGTTTAGGATAATGGCAATCTATGTGTCCTGGATAGGTACAACGCAGAATTGCCCAATCATCTATGGCAGCACATAATACCTTGACTTGAGTAGAATCATAAGGAACAACTAGCGTTTGTGGTGATGTCCCAAAATATTGTAAACATTGTTGAATACCCTGTTGCGCAAGTAATGCCACTGCAACAGGATAATACTCAATTGATTTTGCAGGTGAGATTTTAGTATAAATCCATAACAAGGGTCCTTTCTGCCATAAAATTCCCGTAGGTTGTAACTGGGTAGGCAGAATGCACAGGGTAATATCCTCATTATTTTGTACTCTTTGAAGAAAAGCTCTTTGTAGTTTATCTTCTAATTTTGTTAAGGCTTCTCGGGCTGCATTGGTTAATTGCCTCGGTGAATCCAAGGCTGCATCTCCAATTAAAATATCATATAATGGTTTTAACTCATAATTGGCCATTCCTAAACTTCCTCTTATCCAATTTATATCTCCTAATAATTTTTGAAAATCATTTAATGTGCAAAGATGATCCTTCCTTAACTCTACCTTTTGTGGCATGATATGATGTTTAGTTATTTTAGAGCCAAGATAATTGACAACTCTGCTCTGTTGCACCTTCTCAGGGGCAATACAGAGTCCCTTTTGCTTTAGCAGTTCTACAAGTGAGCTATATGCTTCTTGAAGAATGCTCTCTTCCTTAGCTGCTAACAGTATATCATCCATATAATCTAGGCATTTTAAGCCTGGAAAACGTGCTCTCAAAGGTTCTAAAGCAGTTGCTACAAATAATTGACACATTGTAGGACTATTGGCCATGCCTTGTGGCAATACAACCCACTGATATCTTTTATCAGGTTCCTCATGATTAGTGGACGGTAAAGTGAAAGCGAATCTCTCACTGTCTTTGCTATTCAGTGGAATGGAAAAGAAGCAGTCTTTAATATCTACCACAATAATAGGCCAATTTTCAGGCAAGGCTGACAGCAATGGAAGACCACGCTGTACAGGTCCCATAATTCTCATTTGTTCATTTATAGCTCTAAGATCATGTAACAATCTCCATTTTCCTGATTTCTTCTTGATGACAAATATGGGTGTATTCCAGGGAGAAAGAGAGGGTTTAATGTGCCCTTTCTCCAATTGCTCTTTCACTAATTGATATGCAGCATGTAATTTCTCAGAGGAGAGTGGCCACTGAGGAACCCAAACTGGCTCCTCTGTTACCCAGGTTATGGGAATGCCCTCCTCAGCCGCCCCTAGGAAAAACCCAACCCTTGTTTGGGTTTCCTAGGTACTGTTTGTATTGGCTCCTTTTTGCCTTGTAAAAATTTTCCCAGGCCAAAATCAGGATGACACCCCATGTTTTTCATAATATTTTTAGATTCTTTGGAGTATTCATTACTTAACTGAAAGCCCATGGATTTCATAAGATCCCTCCCCCAGAGGGACACTGGAAGCTCAAGGACATAGGGTTGCATAACGCCAGAGTGACCTTCGGAATCTTGCCAATTTAACAAATTTGCACTAACATTTGGAACACTGGCATAACCCAGTCCCTGCAATGTTTGTGAGGAAGCCTGTATAGGCCAACCTCAAGGCCAATCTTTGCTAGCTATGATACTGCGATCTGCACCTGCGTTCTGCTCCAGTATCCAAATCTAAGTCTCTTCCCAATTTCTCCCAGGAAGGCATTGTGAGGCTTCTTGAAATTGCAAACCAAGGAACAATTACATCACACTGTTGTAAAAATCGTTCTAAGGTGCGTTTTTTTATTTTCAGTTTCTTAGAGAGAAGCAGCTCGTTAAGAGCCAAAAAAATTGGGTGCGAGGAGGAGGCGCCCATGTTAGTATACTTTTTTTTTTACTTTTCTCAATTTGAAAAGTTTCTTGGAGGTTTCTCAGAGCCTTTGCAGAATTGCTCCAGCCCTCCGGGCTCCTGCTTGTTTTGTTTTACCTGCTGTTTTGTTTTACCCGCGGGTTTTGTTATGCAAATTACCCGTCTGCTGTAGTCGCAGAACAGGTTCCACCTGTTGACTTTGTTATTTTAATTACCCGTCCACTCTAGTCGCGGCCCAATTGAATTATCCATCTGCTCTAGTCGCGGCTCTGCTTTCCCGCTCTCCCTTCTACAGGTGAGCGTTACCCGCTTTTGTCGCGGATCCCCAGTTTTTTCTGAGGACTTACCGGTACCGCCTGACTGTAAATGAGTTCTGAATCCGGAGAGAGCCGTGGTAATTGTCCCCGTAGGAGGCCACCACTTGTCGCGCCTGCCTCGACCAGCAAGGAAGACGCGACACCTGGATCCTTCTCATCACAGTTTATTCAGACCTTTGATTAATTGCATTGTGTCTCTCTCCCTGGGGCAAGCCTCTCCCAGCACCTAAGTAGGGCTGGGCTGCCAACCCCAGGCAGCCACGTGGGCACTGTCCACAGGTTCACGCATATGCCAGCAACACACGAATCCAGCCACAGCCAAATAAGGAGCTGTTTACCATAAAGAGTGTTTGCCATCGGGAAGGCAGAGGGTAGAAGCCAGCACCATCTTTAGGGTGCGGCTACACGCGGCTCTCTACACTTATGCTGCAAGAGTATCTCCTCTCACTTTGTTGTCCTTGAAAAAGTTTCATATTAGCCAGGTGGTGGTGGCGCACATCTTTAATCCCAGCATTCAGGGGACAGAGCAGGTGGATCTCTGTGAGTTTGAGGCCAGCCTGGCTTCCAGAGCAAGTTCCAGGACAGCCAAGAACAACTAAAGCTACACACATACACACACATACACACACACACACACACACAAGTTTCATATTGTATTGTTGTGTTAGAAATTAGGGTTCAGAGATTCTTTCCTCAGATTAAACATCAACTTCCTAAAAACTGAATTTGAACCAACTTCTCATGGATACTCTGAGTCTTAATATATGTGATTAAACCAAACAAACAAACCCTTTTATCCTGTCTTGGAACTAGTCATTGATTTATTTTGTTACCACTTTCCCCTCAACCCAGTAAAGTAATGAATTCGATGTTTTGGAAGATGAGTTTGGAATCCCATCAAGGGCAAGTGCTCCCATATACAACACTACTGGGTGGTGGTTGCCTTCCTCAGGGCAGCTGTTCCTCGAGTTTCTTTAGGACATCTAGAATATTACGGTTTTGCCTTTAAGATTTATCTTGCATTTTCTTAATTGCATGCTGCTCTCTTTTTGTGCTCTTATAATTTTTTATAACTCTGTTCATGTGAGAGGGGTGGGGGGGACGAAACAGCACGTGCCGTATCGTGTATTGCCAGCGAGCGGGATGGCTTTCACGACCTGTTTTCTCTCCTACTGTGGAATCCAGTCTTCAGGCTTACAAGGCAGAACTTTTAAGCATTGAGCTATTTCACTGGCCTGGTAAGGAAGAATTTAATTTGTGAGCAGCGCTTACTTCAAATTCCTAAAGTAGGTGAGGCTGTTAGAACTGGCTGTGTGTATCAGCAGTGACTTCATAGTGTGGCAGTGTGGACATTCCTCTCAGGTAGGGCCTTGAGGATATTTAGGATGAGTGTCCCTGGAAATGCTAGCTAAGGCCACAGAAAACAAAAATGAAGTTTCCTCTGATACATCTTCTGTGCTTGAGAGAATAGGATCGGCATCCTTAACCCTCTCTAAAACACTTTGAGTGTTTGGGTCTGAAAGCTGTAATTTAAAGGCGTTTAGGTGATTCAGGGGAAATACAGACATCTTGGGTGAGCATTTCCCACACTGTGTTATGAGGAATCCTGCTTTCTTTGAATATTAATAACCATGCAGTGCAGGAAAGGGTGTATAGAGAAGTGATTTGGAGAAATACTCCTCTGAGTGAAACTAACCAAAGGTCATTCCTGCCCTTTTTTTCAGTCATTCCAGGACACCAGCCCATGGGATGGAGCCACCCACAATCAGGGTAGCTTTTCCTTCCCTTGTTAAGCTTCCTCATAGACAAAGCTAGGGATGTTTCCATGGTGATTCTAAACCCTACCAAGTTGAGAATGAAGATCAGCCATGACAGTAGTCACACAGTACACCAACTGTTCATCCTCCCTCCCATTTCAGCCTAGGTCTCATGGAAACTTAAGGCATACAAGAGACCGAGCATTTCCTGCTTGAGACATTCCTGCAGGAAATGCTTAGTTCTGAAGAGAAGGTTAAACACACCCAAGAAAGCAGAGGAATAACCAATTCCAGAACATTTAATCAAAAAAGGTATAATGAAACACCATGAAAGCAACAAAATAACAAGAATGAATAAATTGTTCAGTAATAACTCTCATTATTAATGGTGTCAATTCCCAATTAAAAGACACATACTAACAGATTGGACTGGAAAACATCCAATTAAATAAAAGAAGGAACTGTTTAGGGGTCCCCCAGGCAGTGGGACCGGGACCTGTGTCCTTGGAGCATGAGCTGGCTTTTTGGAACCTGGGGCCTATGCTGAGACACTTTGCTCAGGCTTGGTGCAGAGAGGAGGGGACTGGACCTGCCTCAACTGAATCTACCAGGCTGGGCTGACTCTCCAGGGGAGACCTTGCCTTGGAGGAGGTGGGAATTGGGGGAGTGCATTAGGGGAGAAGGCTGGGGCGTGGGAGGAGGGAAGACAGGGGAATCCATGGGTGATATGTAAAATTAAATTAGTTATAAAATAAAAATATTTAAAAAGAAAACAAAAAAAATTTTTTTCTAAATAAAAAGAAGCCTAGAGCTATTTGTATTTAATGCATAGTTCTACCAGATTTCCAAAGAACCAGCACCAGTTTTTATTCCATAAAATAGACAATGAAGAAATACCTCCAAGTTATTTTTAATTTTTTTTTTTTTGAGATTAAGGAAAACTTTCATTAGCTGCACATCAGACAGAAGTTTAGTATCTAGAGTATACAAAGAATTAAAAAAATAAAAACATGAAGGGAACAATCAACCCAGTTCAAAAAATGGGCTTGGAACTAAACAGAGGTTTCAAACTATGAAATATAAATAACTGGGTAATTTTTAAAAATTGTTCACCATTCCTAGCCATCAGGGAAATGCAAATTAAAACTGTTTTGAGATTTTGTTGCCCAGTCAGAATGGCTAAGATCCACAAAGCAAACAATGTCAATGCTAGCATGGGTGTAAGGAAAGGGGCACTTGCGCACTGCTGGTGGGCAGTAGCTGGTATAGCTACCTTTGTAAAACACTACACACTTGAATCGTAGACTGTGGAGAAATCAACTTTCTACTCTAGCTATCTTTCTTAGTGCTAGAAGAGAAAATAGTCACAGATCACACCTAGCTACACACTTTGCAAGCTATAACAGTGACTGGTGTGACAAGATATGCTCACCGGGGCAGAGGTATGAATGTTAGGGCAGTAACCAAACACTTTCTGATGTGATTTAAGGCCCACTTCATAAGATGAAACCCATACATCACACCATATTCAGGGCCAAGAACCTGTGGCTAGATGGGCCCTTAGGGAGAGTCTACTACTATTATTGTGCTAAATGGACATAGTATTAAATCAACTCCTAGTGTGTTATTGCTGTAGTCACTGATTAGTGCATCTCTCAACACTCATCAGAGAAGCTTCTTTTGTAGAGATGGTGACTATCACATAGAATCACAGTTTGTCCAGTTGCAGAGAATAAGGTACTACAGAGAGTACTTAGCCCTGAACAGGACATCTATAACACGTCCCCTTCTGCCAAGACTCGGGGATGCTTCAGAAGAGGGGGAGGAAGTTTGTAAGAGCCAGTGGCAGTAGATGTCTACAACAGAGCAGTATTCTCCAGACACAGCAGGATAGTTTGCACATGTGAACTCACAGTAGTTGTGACATCATGCTCAAGATGGTCACAATCTCAAGATTGACAAACTCCTAGCATAGAGGGGAAGGTGGTCACAAAGTCTTACCCGCTGCTGAAGAACTATTGGTAACTGATAGCTCCTAGGACAGGAAGAGTGAACTTTCTTTAAGAATGTGGTCCTGGTAAGTGGAACATGATACAGTGGATGGCCATATGCCCAAACACTGATTGGGTTGGATGTATTTAAAAAATATACTGACACAAAATTTGGTGGTATGGAATGAGTGGTGGATTTAGGGATTTGGAAGAGGGTTGCATATGATCAAAATACAATGTATACATTCTCAAAAAATTAATCAAAAACTGTATTAAAAAAAAAAAAAGAAAATAGGCCAGGATCAAGTCTATCTGAAATCATTGGTGATTGAGGGTTCTTTGTATTTCTGGGTTTTGTTTTTTTCTTTCTTTTCTTGAAAGAGGAAAAGAAAACGTAGAGTGGGTGAATAGGAGTCTGGGGGAGGGTGGCCTGGGAGGAGTTGGTGAGGGAAAACATGATCAATATGTTGTATGAAAAATTGTTCTTTAAATATGTGAAGTGAAGGCTTTTCTTCACACAACTGTTGATTGTTGGCACTGAGAGCAACAGCCTTCTGTTTATGCCACAGATGTGGGTTTGTGTGCCCTCTCTTGCCACCACGGCACTCGTGAGGAGATGAGTCATGTCTCATAGTTAATGCAGCCTGCTACTCGGAATCAAGACACATGATCTGCAATAAGGCTACTGCTGATTCTCATCTTCATGACTGCTCTTGTCACTCATCTTGAAGTTCAGGGCTGCTTTCAAGTAGAGGAGATGCCTGTATCAACACTGAAAACGTGAGACTAGAAGGAAGGTAGAATGTTAAATGTTTAGAACATGGTTGACCTAAAGACAGGGAAGAGGAGAGAGGGGGAGGGAGCAGGGAAATTTGGAATGAGTGCATCATGCAAAAAGATCAGAAACCCATAGTTTGTAGTTTAATTTGGTGGCTGGAGAGGCTCAGCAAGTGATATTCCCCAAAGCTGCACACCTGAGCTGCTCTAAAGTGGACAAGAGCTGTTTATAAGATGATGTGATAACTGAATCACACCTGTCATCTGGGGCAGGGACATTGGAAACTTCAGTGCTCACACACAGGTGATCATATGACTCTTTCTGATCCAGTTTTGTAGCTTTATGTGTCTTTACAGAAACCATTATACGAAAACTACATGGTCTCCTTCATATATAGAATCACCCAAATAATTTGTACATACACAAACAAAGATACCCATGATACAGGTTAACATAAAAAAGAGAACAAGAGCCGGTGATGATGGTGTACACCTTTAATCCCAGCACTTGGGAGACAGAGGCAGCTGGATCTCTGTGAGTTCGAGGCCAGCCTGGTCTACACAGTGAATTCTAGGACAGCCAGGACTGTTACACAGAGAAATTCTGTCTTGAAAAATCAGGGGGGGGGGGGACGAACAAGAAAGCTAAATATTAGGAGACAAGGAAGGACTGATTGTAGGCAAGTGAGCATGAGTTATGAAAGAGGATGCAAAACTAATGGTTTTTCTAGTTTTAACTTTTAGATTTTTCATTTTTGGTAGCAGATAAGTACATAAAATATATTTGATAATGAAAAGATAAAATCCAATATGAAGTATTGTTTTTTTTTCTCTTGGGGGGGCTGCCACCCAGCCCCCAAATAAATCACACATGGAGGCTTTTTTGTTTGTTTGTTTTTGATTTTTCAAGACAGGGTTTCTCTGTGTAGCTTTGTAGCCTGTCCTGGAACTTGCTGTGTAGACCAGGTTGACCTCAAACTCACAGACATCTGCCTGCCTCTGCCTCCCAATTGCTAGGATTAAAGGTGTGTGCCAACACTGCCGGGCCCAGAGGCTTATTCTTAATTATGAATGTCTGGCCTTAGCTTGTCTTGTTTCTTGCCAGCTTTTCTACTTTAACCCGGCAAGCTTTTGCCTCTGGACTTTTCCCATTCTCTTACTTCTATAAATCTTACTCTTACTTTGTGGCTGGCCCCTGGAGTCCTCCTTCTCTGGCTTCTCCTTTTTCTCCTACATTTCTCTTCTATATAGACAGCCATAGAAATACAACTTCACAGAGTTAAACAAACACAACACAGTAAAATACTATTCCTTAACAGTGAAGCTTCACAGCTTCCATTCTTTATTGTTATTTTTTATTTATTTTAAATACCAACCACAGATTCCCCTCCCTCCTTTCTTCCCATTCCCTCCCCTGACCTCCTACCTGAACCCCCACCCACTCTTCCTCCTTTCAGAAAGGGGCAGGCCACCCATGGGAGTCAACAAAGCATAGCATATCAAGTTGAGGCAGGACCAAGCTCCTCCCCCTGCATCAAGGCTGAGTGGAGACATCCCAGCATGGGGAATAGGTTCCTAAAAGCAAGCTCATGCCCCAGGGACAGGTCCTGATCCCACTGCTAGGGGCCCCACAAACAGACCAAGATACATAATGGTCACACACATGCAGAGGGCCCAGGTCAGTCCCATGCAGGCTCCCTGGCTGTCCGTCCAGAGTCTGTGAGCTCCCACAAGCTCAGGTCTGCTGTCTCTGTGGGTTGCCCTGTCTTGACCTTGCTCATATAATCCCTCCTCCCTCTCTTGCCCTGGACTTCAGGTACGGCCCTGTGCTTGGCTGTGGATCTTGCTATGTTTCCATCAGTTACTAGATAGAGTATCTCTGATGACAATTAGGGTAGTCACCAGTCTGGAGAAGGCCAGTTCAGGCACTTCTCCACTATTGCCAGGAGTCTTCGGGTCATCCTTGTGGATGCCTGGGTGTTCCCGGCATGAGGTTTCTCCCTAACCCCAAATGGCCTCTATCACGTTATTTCTTTCATTACTCCCCCCTCTGTGCCGCCCCCACCTGGTCCCTCATGCTCCCATCTCCCCATCCCACCCTCAGCCCCCAGTTTACCCAGGGGAGTCCATGCACCCCTCTTAGGGTCCTCCTTGTTACTTGCATAGTTTCCCTTCTGAATGGTCTCTGTAACTGTATAGAAGTTCAGTGAATTGCACAGTCTTTGGGTCTGGTTAATTTTGCTATGGTTTTTTTTTTTTTTTTTTTTGGCTACCTTTTTAATAATAGAGTTTAGAATTTTTTTTTCAATCAAGATTTCTACATGTAACAATCCTGGTTGTTCTGGAACTGACTTTGTAGACCAGGCTGGCCTCCAACTTACAGAGATCCACCTGCCTCTGCCTCCTGAGTGCTGGGGTTAAAGGCATGTGCCACCAGTGCCTGGCTTAGAATAAAATTTTTAAAAGAAACAGTTGAGGAGCACATATTTACAGGAATCCCTGCCTGTGCATCACAGCCCAGGTACTTAGGAACAGTTAGGGGAATGGGACTGGAAGTATCAGCAGTCCCCTCAAAGAGACTTCACCATTGTCTTTGTTGGGATTCTATTGCTCTGATAAACACCATGACCATAAGCAACTTGGAGAGGAAAGGGTTCATCTTACCGTTTGTAGTCCATCACCCAGAGAAGTTTGGGCAGGAACTCAGGGGCAGGAGCTGAAGCACAAGCCATGGAGGGTGATGGCTTACTGGCTTGCTCCTCATCGTTTACTCAACCTGCTTTCCTATAGCACCCAGGACCACCATCCCAGTGGTGGTACCACTCAAAGTGAGCTGGGCCCTTCCACATCAATGAAAAAAATGTACTACAGGCTTACCCACAGGCCAACTTGGGAGGGGTATTTTCTTAATTGAAGTTTCCTTTCCCAAAATGGTTCTATCTTGTGTCAAGTTGACATAAAACTAACCAGCACAATAGATCTCTTGTCACCTTGACATACAAGCACATCATTGTTAAACCATAGCCTTTCTTAGCTCGCTGTCCCCAAGATGTTACATTAATATCAATATCACAATATAAACATACTCCAAACTTTTAAAGTCTCACCTTCTTTAAAATTCCATCTTTTTAAAACATTCAAAGTGGCTTTCATCCTTCAAAGCCTCTCCAAAATGTTCAAGTCTCTAAAATAGCCAGTCTCCACAAAACTCTAAAGTCTCCTTAAAATTTCAAATCCCAGTGTAAAATTGAAAATAAGTCAAATACTTTATATTCAAGAGGGAAGAACCTGGTCACAGTTATAATCAAATCAGGGCAAAGTCAAAGTTCAAGAATATATAAGGTCCAGTGCTTGCCCAAGTCTGAGCCCCTTCCATGTTCCATTTCTCTGCTGCTGTCTGCAGCCCAGATAGCTTGTCTTCTAGGCTCAAGCCAGCTCCACTTCATGGCTGCTGCTATTCTTGGTCCAATGATCTTGGAATCTCTGGATGATGGGGATTTCCATCCTAATTAGGTTACACCTTCACCAGTGACCTTCTGGCTGCAAGGATTCATAGGATGCCAAGCCCCACCTCTCCTCATGACCCCTTCAATCCTGAAATTTTCACAGCTCCTCTGGCTGCACCCTCACCAGTGTCCTGGCTTCTCACAGGGCCACACTCGGCTGCTGTCTATGACCTCTTCATACCTTCAAAACCAGTACTACCTGGGAGCCTTGTACACATTACCAGTTTCAGCTGCCAGCACGAAGTACAACCTTGTCCCCTCTGGACCATAGCTCTGTGTGCTGACCTTGATGAAACACTTCCCAGGTTTCACCTCGATGATGGTCTCTTCTTAATCACAGATGATTCTTCCGCCCTGGCAACCAATAGATTGTCCCAGCAAAACAAATATTTCATTTTAGTAGCTTTTAATTCAGAATATTGAACAGTCTCAATAGAGTCTTTAAGAAACTCTCAGAACTTCCCTCTGAAATTTCACAATCCAGGTCTCTATTGTCTACATTTCTCTCAACTCTTATCTTCTGAGAGCTCACCCAGAACAGCCCACTGATCTCTGAACATTCAATGGCTTTCCCAGCCCAAAGTTCAAATGCTACCACAATTCTCCCACCACACATGTTCAAGTCTGTCACAGTAATACCTCATGACCTGGTACCAGTTTCTTGGTTAGGATTTTTATTGCTGTGATAAAATGCCATGGCCACAAGTAGGTTGGGGAGAAAGGGGATTACTTCATCTTATGGTCTATGGTCCATCATCCAAGGAAGATAGGACAGGAACCCGGAGGCAGGAACTGAAGCAGAAGCCATGGAGCAACACTGCTTATTGACTTGTTCCTCATGGCTTAGCCTGCTTTCTTGTAGCATCAGGACCACCAGCCCAGGAGTAGCACTGCCCACAATGAGCTAGGCTTTCTCACATCAATCACCAATCAAGAAAACATACCACAGGCTTACTCACAGGGCAACCTGATGGGGTCATTTCCTTAATTGAAGGTACCTTTGTCCAAATGACTCTAGCTTGTGTCATAGTGACATAAAACTAGCCAGCACAGCCATACAGCAATTTTTATCATTTAAGTCCAGTCTTTGTTACCATTAAGGGAATCAGCATGTTGTCAGATGGTTTCATCCAATGCGACGATATGATCAGTGCTATAGAGCTTCCCTAATATGAAAGTCCAGATTTGGCATGTTACAGACTTGGGATTCTTACTGTGTTTAGAACCTTGGTATTAATTTCTAAAGGGGCAGAGAAGGATTACTTACTTTTTCAAACATTTCATTTACATGACTGTTGTTGGATCTGTATCTGAGGACACACACACACACACACACACACACACACACACACACACAGGCGCGCGCGCGTGCGCGCGCGCGCACACACACAATCTATCTGGAACTAAAGCTCCAGGAATGAACTTATGAGAAGGAGCACTGGCAGTGCAGTAGACTTCTGCTCTTCCTGTGCCCAAGGCTGAGACTCAGGTCGGGGGCCCGCCATCAAACCACACACTGAATGTTAGACTCTGTTCTCCCTTCATTCCTTCAAAGCTTAGCTTCCATAGTTTTTCTTAGAAGTGTTTTTGTTTTTGTAAAGAAGAATGGAACTTAATCTTTGTTTACAGAACATTGCAGGATACAAAATTCTGCGTAGAAATATGAAACTCAGACATAGTATGTACAGTTTACAACTGTTCAAGTATAGTTTCTTTGTAAAAGTGCTACAGTAACAAACGACATTTAAAAAGAGTTCCTAGAGAACAGTAAGAGAAACACAGCACATAGTGCCTCAGCTGGACAGTAGAAGTTAAAGGTCCCAGGAGCCCCATCCTGAACTTGGAAGGCAAAGTCTTCCGAGGTAGTTTCTGGCACCACATTTTGATCTTCCTCTTCCTCCACTGAGAAGTACTTCTCAATAAAGCTTAATGAGGCCTTGTCTATAGACTCATTTTTATGGCTTTTCAATTTTGTTCAACCCTCTACTCTCTTCATTATTCTGAGTTTCACTGTCTCACTGTTTCTCAGCAGCCTGAAAGATATTAGAAATGGCATCAAGAATAACCAGAATAATTTTGATACCTTTTGTACTTACAAGGTTCATCAAAGGTTCTTTTATGCCACAATGAACAAGATACATAATCTGTTCAAGAGTCCCACCATGGGTGTAGTTGGTTACAGCCCACACAGCTTTCCTCTGTGTCTTAACGTCCACCTTAGAGAGGATGCCAGCAAGAAATGGGACCAAGCCATGACTCACAGCTTGTGTATCTGGTCCAGGCTGTGATGTTTGACATTGTCTATGTGGCTTCCTTCTGAATATTAGTTTTGTGGTTTGTTAGCAGTCTGGGAAAGACTGCAACTACTCCTGAATCTGTTCCAATCAGAGTGTGCTCATCTGTTCCAGTGACAATAATCCCCCAGGCTCTTAGTGCAGGAGTCACAGTTGGCAATTCAGTAGCTCCTAGAAGCTTCACAAGTTGTGCACAACTCCTGAGTTTACAACCATTTCAATGATTGTCAGTCAAGTAGAAAATAGCCCAGCAGGGATCTGCTGATGCTTCTGGATCCTTGTGATGCTGAAGATGAACTAGAGTAGGAAGAATCTGCTCAACAGCAAATTGGAAGTGTCCAGGAAAGATTACGTAAGTAGCCACATGCTAAGGATGTAGATCAGGAATTTCAAGAAGAGCCCACAGTTGGTCAGCTATACCATATTTGATATCTATTTCTCAGAAACCTGCAATCTTTCCAAGAGCCAATACAACTTGCTCACTGATGCCAAGAGAAATGAGTGCTGGGATAGTACCTCATCCACCACAGCTCTGGGCTGTTTGGATGTTCCAGAAGCTATGTTAGTAAGCGCTCAAGCAGATTCAAAGTGAGTGGGACAGTTCTGCCCAAGAAGAATTTTGGGATCAAGCCAGCCCGATAATGTTGTCTATAGGAGGCCATTTCTCCCTAGAAAGCAGTTTCTGAGCAGCTTTAGTAGCTTGGGGCTGGCTTTCTAAATCTTTGCTGTTTATGCCTTTAACAGTGTCCTTGACAGACCAATTTACAGTGCCCTGATTGTTGGGGTTTCCTGCAGTGGAGAAGTGGCATCATTAGGAAAGGAGCTGACGTTTCTCTTTTCAGCATCTGGTCCTCTTCGTAGCTTTCCTCGGTCCCACGTGAACTTCTCTTTGCATCTCTGTCCATCTTTTCCCTTGTTCTTGAATCTGTTTCATTGGTGGACATGGTTGCAGGAACAAAGGGAAACGCTGCTTCCAGGAAAGGTGCTGCAGGGCTTGAAATGTCCACTACCCCTCAGTCCTCAGCCTTTGTGAAGTCTTTTTTGTTGTTGTTTGTAATGGTTATTCCTTTTATCTTTTTAATGAGTAAATATTTTGCCTACATATGTATGTGTGTGTCACATGCATGCTTGGTGCTGGTGGAGGTCAGAACATGGTTTCAGAGCCCCTGTGGAGTTACAGATGGTTTTGAGCCACCATGTGGGTGCTGAGAACTGAACCCACGTCCTCTGCGAGAGTAGGAAGTGCTCTTAAATGCTGAGCCATCTCTCCAGCCCCCTAGAAGTGTTTTGTATTGGTACTGTGTCTGTGGGTTGAGGTGCCTTTAAGTTGTTTACCAAGTTATTTTCTCTGTCAAGGATCCCTATAAGAAATTTTATTTAAAATGGGACTTCATATATGTCTGTAATTCTGTACTTCTGTACATCACAACACACATATTTCTTTTTGGTCAGGCATATACACTGGTTCTTTTTTGAAGCTGTGAGAATATTTAGCTTGCTCACCTGGTTTATTCAGTGAGCTGTGTGGTCCACACTGGATTCTGAACACATTGAACTGAGTGTAGGAGAGAACACTGCTCTCCTTACCTCTTGTAGTCATTATTCTAACGCAGCTGTTTGTCACATTCATCTGAGGACTTAGTACTCAGCCCAGGTGACAAAGAAAGCGCACCGTCTCCTCTTCCTGGGGCAGTGCACATCTTTAGGTTCTCAGTCTGCTTAGCTGCCTGACTTGTTCCAGAGTGCACTGGGTTTCTGCAGAGGCAGGCATGGCTATATATGCCTTCGGTCTTCTTCATGCCCACCATGCCAACCTGAGTCCTACCAGCACTTACCCCGTCACCCTGTCAGCCTGGTGTTACCCCGACCTGACCACGGGAGTTGGGGGAGGGGGTCACTCTACTTCTATCCTCTTCTTATCTAAGAACTCCAAACCTTTTGCCTTGCCTTGGTTACGTGAAGGAAAATTTCCACACTAATTGGTAAAACTCTGGGACTTTGGTATAAGATAATTTGGAAGATGTTTTCTTCTCACCAATCCTGACTTTCAGGTTAATCATTTTGGTCAGATCCTGAGTGAGTAAACATCTAGGAAACGGAGCATTTTTTTGTGTTTAGTTGCTTAAGATCTGTATCCTTTGAGTGGCTAGGAAGTTTCACCTGCCCTTTTCCAAAAACCATGCTGTATAGAGCAACCTGCATGAGAAAGAACTCCTTTACATTGTCCCATTACACCTCTGGAATCATTAAGGCCACTGAGCCTTTTGGCCTTACCTTCCACATCACAGCCCATTTTCTACATCACCCCAAAGACTTCCTTCCTGAAATAGCACCTAGAAAAAGGTTTGGATGGGGCTGGAGAGATAGATTAAAGGTTGAGAGTACTGGCTGCTCTTTCAGAGGTCATGAGTTCAATTTTCAGCAACCACATGGTGGCTCACAACCATCTATAATGAGATCTGGTGCCCTCTTCTGGTGTGTAGGCATACATGTAGGCAGAACACTCTATACATAATAAATAAATCTTTGTAAAAGAAAAAGGATTGGGCATTCCAGAGAGGAGCCAGAAGAAAGAGCAAGAAGTAGAATGTGAGAAGATGTAGGTGAGCTAGAAGGCTTGTGTTATGATCACCGAGAAAGAAATAGAACCAGAGCCGGGCGGTGGTGGCACACACCTTTAATCCCAGCACTAGGGAGGTAGAGCCAGGCAGATCTCTCTGAGTTTGAGGCCAGCCTGGGCTACCAAGTGAGTTCCAGGAAAGGCACAAAGCTACACAGAGAAACCCTGTCTCGAAAAACCAAAAAAGAAGAAAAAAGAAAGAAAGAAAGAAAGAAATAGAGCCAGATTACTCTCTCTGTCTTGATTGTTGTTGGATGAACAATATTTTCCTTCAGTGTCCTGGAAAAGTGGCATCTGTTTGTGGTATCTGGGTAAGTCATTTGTATTAAATCTGATATTACTAAGAGTAAAGGAAGGTGGCAGTAGGGATAACTGTAAAGACATGTACCTCATGCATATATTCTAGTCATTAAATATCTCCAGCACCAGAACCCTGACTTTGATATTGAAGCAAACAACAAACATTACAGTCCTTGTACGGTTTGCATAGCATCTGGACTCTGTGATATCTTAAGGTCTGTCGTTGTTGTAATGGTGGCTTTGTCTCTTCAAACTCTTTTGTGGATTATGTGGGTTCTGTTTGTGGGAATTCTTTTGAAAGAACCACAGAACCCTGTTGCCCTTTGTCATATAGTAACTTGTATATTTTGTGCAGTTTGCAAGTTCCAGATAATTTCAAAAACACAAAAGTGAAAGTGGTCAACTTGGTGCTGCTTCTTGATTACTGTGGCGTTCAGCCTGCCTCCCCTTTGTTTGGGGGTGCCGCCTCGCTACCTTGTACCTGCAAGGGAGTCATGTTGTTTTCATCTTCTGATCTGTGGTTTGGCTCTTGGGTGGCTGGTCAGCTTGTGCATCAGGGGCCTGTGTTAGAAACCCTGAGAATGTCAGGTAAGGTTCATGGTAAAACGGGAAGCACCTTCCTCCTACCCAAGCCTGCTGTTGGCCCTCATGGTCTGCGTGGGATTCAGGATGCTCTCCAGACTGTTAATGGTGATATTTGATTCCCAACAATATTTTACCAGTGCTGGCTTTCAAAGTGTGGCTTTCGGTTACTAAGTAAGAATTACACACATACATGTCTTCATAAAAATACTCTTCTTTTGACCAAGAGTTATCCTTTGGATGAACTATTTAATATGTCATTGTGTCAGGATGTGTAATTTTATTTATTAGGGATGTCATATCATTCCCTGACTTTAGAAATGCAGGACCCACTATTTCTGTGTCATTTGGTAAGGCACGTGATAGTCTAGAAAAGTAGTACTAGATTGAAATAACCTAGAATTGTTGCTGATCAGATAGGCTCAGTCAGTAAAATATTTGCTGTGTGAGCATGAAACCTGAGTTTGTATATCATAACCCATATTTTTTAAAAAAGCTAGGTGTGATGGTAGTGCACTTGCAACCCAGCATTGAGGGGAAACAGGTGTATCCCTGGGGCTAGCTGGCCAGCTAGCCTAGTCTAATAGGCCAATACACTTCAAGCCAATGAAAAGCCATGTTTTTGCCTTGGATCTTCCAAGGTGGAAGGATCCTGAAAAATGACATTGAAGGTTAGCCACATCGCATGCATGTATACCCCTGCTCTCTCCTTACACACACTCTCTCTCAAACACACACATTTTTAATTGTAATGCAAGGATTTGTTTGTAGATGCAACTGTGAGTTTATCAATATTTGTAACATAAATGTCTTAGATGTGAATACACATTTTAGAAGAGCGTAGTCTAACAAATTGAATAATTTGCATGGAGTCTACTCCATAAAAATGAAGCTTTTGAAATATCCAGTTTATATGGAAAATCATATATTTCAGTATTGTTTTCAAGTAAATGTAATTGTTAACACTTTTTGGGACCATCATTTGTTATCTTTTCCTGGATAGTAGCATACACTTAATTTTCTATCTTGGGATTTAGTCATGAATGAACTCAGGCAAATGTTATTAAGTATCTTTCCATAGCTCTTTTGAGAGATTGACTTTTATCACCCAAACTGGTGTATTCTTGTAAATAACAATTGATATTTTGATAAACCTTGAAAGCCGTCATTGTTGGTATGTTACTTTTGACCTTAGTCCATAAGAAAAACAAATTAAGCATTGCCTTAGTTAGGGTTTCTGCTGCTGTTAAGAAACACCATGGCTCAAAAGCAAGTTGAGGAGGAAAGAGTTTATTTGGCTTACAGTTTAGCATTGCTGTTCATTACTGAAGGGAGTTAGAACAGGAACTCAAACAGGGCAGGATCCCAGAGGCAGGCAGAAGCTGATGGAGAGGCCATGAAGGGGAGCAGCTTACTGTGTTGCTTTCTTTTAGAACCAAGGACCACTAGTCCAGGGATGACATTACTCACCACAGGCTGGGCCCTCCCCCATAGATCACTACATGAGAAAATGCCTTAGAGCTGGATCTCATGGAGGCATTTCCTCAGCTGAGGTTCCTTCCTCTCTGATGACTCTAGCTTGTGTGACTTGACACGCAAAACAATCCAGTACAAGTGTTACCCATCAGTTCCTTGTTTCACTCTCTCCAGATTTAAGACTGCATGCCCAGTGCATCCCTGTGCATACTGCCTGCTCCCCACTGGGGATGCTATCAACTCTGCTGTTTTCTTTCTTCTTTAGATAGGGTCTCACACTGTAGCCTTGTTGGCCATAAACCTTGTAGATCTTCCTATTCTAGCCCCAAGTGCTGGAATGGAGTGTTATTATTTGGTGAGGAGGTTGTGTGTGTGCGCTAAGGTACATGTGCGTAGGTGCATGTGCACTTGAGTGGGTGTGCATGTAGAAGCCAGCATCAGGTTCTTCCTCATTGTTCTTCACTTTTTCTTTTAACAAGTGCCCACCTGTTTGGCTGTGCTGACTGGCCTGTGGGCTCCAGGGATCTGCCTGGCTCTGCTTAGGATTACAAATGCCCCTGTACTTACCCTTTTAGGTGAGCCTAGGAACCAGACTCAGGTCTCCATGCTTCTGTGAAAGCACCTTGCCCGCTGAGCCATCTTCCCAGCCCACAGTGCTCTACTGAGTAGTGTTTTTCACTCTTGGCCCTCCAGTTCACTGTGAGATAACTGTGCTCCTCTGTCTCCAAATCCTGAACAATAAGAACATTGATTTTACATGAAAGAGTTGAGTTTAGTTCTGTAAGTTTCATTACTGGTTAATCTTTATTTTTTGTTTGTTTATACTGATTAAAAATAACTTAAGGTTTAAATTAAAGCATATACTTCTCTACTGAATTTTTAAAGGCTGATTGTTACATTTTCACATGGATGTTTTATGTAGGAGGGTCTTCATTTATTTACAGAAATTCTTAATTATTTTTAAAATCAATGTGAATCTTTCTAATTGTCTTTATAATAATTATATTTATACACTGGAAAGAGGTCGACTGGGGCTTTTTTATTATTTATGCCATTATGAAGCATGAAAACATGGAATAATTTTAGTATTTATATCACTTATCTCATGCCAAAACAATATAGACTAAATCTGTCTTTGTGAATAGAAATACTTGACTATAGTTAGGCAGAACTGGAATGGCACCCACTAATTTCTGTTGTTGTATATTGGACTTCTTTATATCTCCATAACATAGACTTTTCTTTTACCTGCAAATTCCTTAACAGGTGTTCCTCATAAAAATATTCATTATATTTGATTTTTCATGTTAACTTCTAAAATGTGCACATAGCATATCAAATCCATATTGTCCTGAATACTTTTAGGTGAATGTCACACGTTATTTTAGAGGAGAAATCAGAAAGCTATTTTATGATAGTCTGCAGACTAAGAATTGTTTGTACATTTCTAAATAACTGAAAAGAAAGAATTCAAAATGTGAAAGTTCTGTAAGTTGTGTATTTCAGGATATGTAACCACAGCCATTAATCTCCAGTTACTGCTCTCCTACCAGAGGGTTCCTAACCCAAGACCTTCAGTGTTCCCTCCCTCCTTTTGTCCCATCAAAGAGGATCTGGACAGTTTTGGTACTCTGTTTTCTACACTTCTTTTTGCCAGCCTAAATCATGATTTTAAAGTTTTTCTCATCTAATGTACTCAGTACATTTTGCCTCTTTGTTCCACAAGAACATGATTCTCTTGCTGACTTAGTAAGAGGAACATATTACAGTTGCTGAGTCCTTCTCGCCTGGAGAGAGCAAGGGGCTTGTTGAAGGTCTTGACCTGAGAAGCAAGAGGTATGAACCAGAAGAGGAGAGACGATGGGGTCTAGCTTGTGCTTGGAGGTTTTTGTAATATGTGAAAATGCCGATGGTTAAGGAAAGCTCTGTGTAAAAGCCCAGCAAAACTTGAACGGAAACATGTAGCTTCACACGTATGTAGTGATTTCTGTAGTCACTGTTGCACTGCTTGGTAATGAGGCATTATAAAAGAACTGATCAAATAATTGAATTTAAGTCATGCTCTCTTTTTAAAGCCAAATCATGCATTTCTTGGGCTGTGGTGGTGAAGGGCTGGGTAGAGAAAATGGTACTGAGTGGAGCTGCTAAGACTGAAAACCCCATTTCCTTTCACCTCCCTTTGGGCAGAGAAGAGGGCTCTTCCCAAGTGATTCAGTCCAAGCTTTGCTGACCACACTCTGCAAACTGTCTAGTAAAGAGTGCTGTACCAGAGACCAGTCCTGGCAAACCCACTCCCTTCTGGGCAATGGGAAGGATGTCCTAGAGCCCCCTTAACCCCAGCCACCTACCCAGTGCCCAGTCAGTGCCAGTATGGATCCCACACCTGCTGCTGATTATGCCAGTCACTCCCCTCTTACTTTGTGAAGTGCCTTTCTGAGGGTGAGTGGATATCCTTCCTATCTTAGTAGTCGATGAGACTCCGACTCCTAAATCAGTGAAGGGTGCCTAGCAGGAGGGTGTGGCCAAAGGCAGGGGGCCACAGACTGACCAGACAGTGGATGAGAGGAAGATAGGCATGGGCATCCATGGACATTCCACTCCTGGGTTCATTAGCCTGTGTTTAGACTTAGTAATGCTACCCTAACAGTTACATGAGCTAGTTAGTAGTCAGTGCTGTAGACTTGGTAATGCTACCCTAACAGTTACATGAGCTAGTTAGTAGTCAGTGCTGTAGCATATGGACTGGGTAGAGGAAGGAGGGAAGATTGGAGTGGAAATGGCTTCTGTTGGCTCTACTAGAAAAGTCTTTCAAAGACAGCAGCACCTCTGTGACACCTTTGTAGGCCCCAGAGAGGCACCATGTTGCACTCCTGTGCTTCTTGAGAATTACATCCTGCCAGTCCCAACCCCACCTTGGCAAAGCATTGGTTTTTGTTGTTGTTGTTTTGTTTTTAACCTGCTACTGTGAGCTGACTACTAGGGGTTGTTTTGCAAAGGATGAATCTTAGTAAGTATAGTAGAGTGTTCACAAACCATCTCAGTCGGTGTACATGGGTATGAACAACAAGGTGTACACACACTATTTTTATATAAGGATGCAGTGTCTGACTTGAGACAGGATAGAGGAAGAAGAGATGGGTAGTGGCATCTTGCTTTACTTATTGACTGTTGGTAAGAATAAGAGTCCTGATCTCAAGGCAGTTTTTGGTCAGTTCTGCCACTGTGGGCAAGTCCATTTCTTTATCTACAAAATGACCATGAGATCACCCCCTCCTAGGATTGTGCAACTAAATTTAATTAGCCCAAACATAGTAAATCCTCAGTAAATGTTAGTAATTATCATTTGCTGTGGATATCGCTCTGTGTAAATAAAGTTCTGATTGGCCAGTGGCCAGGCAGGAAGTATAGGCGGGACAAGAGAGAAGAGAATTCTGGGAAGTAGAAGGTTGGAGAGAGACACTGCCAGCCGCCGCCATGAAAAGCAACATGTAAAGACACTGGTAAGCCATGAGCCATGTGGCAAAGTATAGACTAACAGAAATGGGTTAATTTGAGATAGAAGAAGCAGATAACAAGAAGCCTGCCACGGCCATACAGTTTCTAAACAATGTAAGTTTCTGTGTGCTTTCTTGGTTGGGTCTGAGCGACTGTGGGACTGGCGGGTAAGAGAGATTTGTCCTGACTGGGCCAGGCAGGAAAACTCTTAACTACAATCATTGGCATTATTAATTTTTGAAAGATTAGACATACCTTTGAAGTTTTACAAGCCTATACATGTGTGTATTGTATCATCGCCCTCAGACCCCGTGCAGCAGTCATTTCTCAGTACTTTGAGCATGGAGATCAGGACCCTTGTTATGAAGCAGTGTAAAGTTCAGAGTTTAAAGGAGAAGGCTCATTCTCCCATCACCAGGCTCAGTCTGTGGGCTCTCCTTACAAAGGAGCAGGCATGCCACACTGGTGTTGTGCCAGCAGCAGCAGCAGTATCTGAGTTTATTTGGAAGTACTCTGCCCACACTCCTGTGCATGCTGGCCTCTGTCAGGGCCAGATACCATGGGCAGTACACTGTGCTGAAAGTCTTGCTTTTCGTTACACAGAAGTCTCCAGTTGCCTTTCTCTCTTAACTAATATCTATTCATGGTTACCCTAGACCCGAAAGAAATGAATGAAACTAGAGTAAGACTATGATTCAATTACTTTTAGCTAATTAGGAGTTTCTTAATCACCTTAATCTCCTTGGAGAAAAGGCGTGATGTAAATAGGCAGTAATAACAGTGGTACTATGTTTAATTCCAGTGATGTTTTTGAAATTAATTAATTTAGTAATAACAGCTTTAAACAAGCATGTCAGCACCCCAGATGGCTTAGACTTAAGACTGAAGTTCCTAGCACTCTGTAGTGGTGACTTGCTCTGAGAAAATGTCTTCAAACAGCTCCAAATCACCTTTCCTTTTTCAGAGTGACTCAGGCCAGGCTTTGAGCAGTTCTCTCCACTATTCTGTGTGCAAAATGTGGCCTCTAAAGAGAGCTGTCTCTTAAATATCTGAGACTGAATGAGACAGAAAGACCTGGCCTGTATTATAGGCCAGAGGCAGTAGCTTCTGCATATATCCCCACAGACTATACATTGCTGCCCACAGGTCCTGTCAAAAGTTCCTTCCAGTTGCTTAGTCTCTTCACTTAGCCACACCCCTTTGTGCTCAAAATACTGTAGACTATTTGGTGCAGTGTGTACATAAGTTCCAAGCTGCCTGGAACAATATGGGGCTATTGTGTAAACACACTGCCATTACAGTTTACATAAGCAGTGGGTAAGAAGCTGACATGACCAAAGGCCCAGGATAGGATGGGCTTGTTTATGTTTATCTTTAAGGTCCTCAAGTTGCAAGATAATTTCTTTCATATGCTAGATAGTTTAATGTGTGAGAATATGGCATAAAAGTCCCCATAATGATCATTTCTAAAATGATATGTGGCATACCAAGCTCTTCCCTAGCAAGAGCTCTTCTGTACACAGAAGGTTGGTCATAAGATGGAGTAATAAGAGAATTGGGACAATTTATACATACACAAGTGCTTTCCTGGTACTCTATATGGAAAAAAATCACAACAGGACAGACTTCTTAAACTGGTAGAAATTATGTCAGTTAAATGGGGTTAGCATATAAGTTCTGTTTTGATGCTCATATTTCAACATTTTTGTTTTCCTTATGAATATACTATTGTGTAGAATTAGAAATAGTACAAGATCAAATATAAAATTCTGTTTTTTGGGAATTCTGTTTGAAATAACATTTTTTAAAAAGCACTTACTTGTATTTTTAACATTTTTGTTTAAAACTAATTTAAAATTTAAAATTCAAGAATTTAAAATATAGCCAACAGTTTATAGTGGAACAAATATCTCATTACATTGACTTCACAACTACTTCTTTGGAGACAGTTAGAAGCCCGGGTTCTCCGAGCCCTTTTCCATTTTCCTCAGGCTGTTCTGCAGGGTGGCCAGCCCCTGGCCTGTTTCAGTGTATTTGGTAGCATAGGAGACATCTGGTAATGCCATGTCCCCATTAGGCCAGAAATAAGAGGGGATTTCTTTTAACTAGAAGCTTTGTTTTGACTTTCATTTATTCAATTAGTGGCATCAAATAAAAATATCTCATGTTGCTTCAGATGTAGATATTGGTGCATTCAGTTTTAGGTCTCCAAGCTCCAGGTCTCCAAAAGGTCTATTGTGACTTTTTTGGGTTTGCTGTCAGCCTGTCTGTCCCCTGCTCTCCACCCACTGCCCCAGTTTATTCTTTGAGAAGTAGATTTCTCTCCAAGTTTCCTCTTTGTGCTGTTCCCCTTACCTCTGCTCCTTTCTCCTCACCTCCCTGCTTAGCAAATGTGTATTACTAAGGACTTCTAGTGGCTAATGCTGGAAGTGCCTCCCAGAAAAATCCACTAATATAAGCAGTTGATCTACGTGCTATCTGTCATAAGCTACCACAGCAGCTGGCAAGAAGTGAGAATCCTGGGTTGTAAATAATTTTGACTGCAAGACACTCTTTTCATGAAATTTTTACTGTATTTAAGTGATGATTTCAGTAAGAAGAGGCTATACTGCACTGTGTATAATATTAGCTGTTACCTTCTGTTTGAGTCAGTTCAGAAACTGCACTGAAGTTTCATTGATAGAGACATTTATTGTGGTCCGAGAGACTTATAATGGGAGAGTTCAGCCAGATAAAATGGAATGTTATTGCTTTGCGAGCTGTGATCCAGTGCACAAGAGGACCTCGGTATCCTGCAGCTTAGGGGACAGCTTATGAAGCCTCTCTGACCCCTAAGAATCACCCTCACTCTGACATAAATGTTGTGAAATGTTAGAGCAGGTTGAAAAGGCAGAGAATTCTTGGCTCTCTGAGTTGGGGTCAGGAGTCACTCACAACCTCCAGACACTGCACTTGGCATCTTCTCTGGCAAGATACTAGAACAGTTGAGTGTATTATGTAAGCAGACTTGTGTGATGGCACAGCTAAGTTTTGGTCTACTATGATAGGAAATGGTTAAAATTATATTCATTAAAAAAAAAAGACAGAAAGAAATTAAAAAGATTTGGAAATATTCTCCCTCCATAGTGAATACTGGGATTGCACTTGATTTGAAAATGCAAATTTGTTCAAATTTGTACCCAATTGATACATTTAGGAACATTTTGCAAATAACTTAAACTTCACACCTCCTTAGGCACAATTTTGTCTGTAAAAAACACTAGATGAACCAGAGCTGTGCTTGGGTGAACTGACCGTTAAGCCCCTGCCAGTTCCCTGGCTCACTGGGTATGTTCTGAGCTATAGGCATCCATATGTTGTAGTACTACTTGTGTGAGAGTTCAGTACCTTTCATGAACCACCTCATAGCAGCTCACAGCACAGGCTATAGACTTCCACTTCAGGGCTTTTTCAAAGTAAAGTGGCCCATTTCTCACAGTGTGTGAAATTTGGTACTGCTTTTATCTGATTGGTGTTTTATTTAATCTCTGTTACTTCAACTCTTTTCAGTGTTGTGCCCTTAACACCATTTTCCTTATAGAGCCCTGTATTTTTCAGTTATGCAGTTTTATATGGTGTAGTAATTTCTGTGGGGTGCGGTGGGAATGCAGCATCACTACAGCATTGCTGACACTGCAGTTGCAATCTCCACAGTTATCCAAGGTCACCAGATGACAATGCAGACTTCCCTTAATGGTAGACTTCTTTCCAGACACGCACTTCACCCATCAGTGAACGCTTGCTGATGCCATTGCTCTCTAACTTGTAATTCTTTGAGGATTATTTTGATCGTATTCACTCCCAACTCTTTCCCAGATCCACATCCACCCTCTCAAATTCATGTTTGTGTGTCCTCCCTCCCTCCCTCCCTCCCTCCCTCCCTCCCTCCCTCCCTCCCTGCCTCCCTCACTCCCTCCCTCACTCCCTCCCTCTCTTTCCCCACCTCTCTCTTTCTCTCCTGTGTCACTCAAGTATTCTTGGGTATGGGGCCACTCCTGGAGAGTAAGTCAACCTACTGGGGACCTACCAGGGGTTGCACCCATGAAGAAAACTGGCTCTCGCTGTCACAGAAGCTGTCAAATGCCAATAGCTCCTCAAGTAGGTGGTCCTCGGGTTTGTGCTCTGCCCCTTCGTGCTGAGATTTTTGTTTGTTTGTTTTTTGTTCTTTGAGACAAGGTTTCTCTGTGTGGTTTTGGTGCCTGTTCTGGATCTCTCTCTGTAGACCAGGCTGGCCTCAAACTCACAGAGATCTGCCTGACTCTGCCTCCTGAGTGCTGGGATTAAAGACGTGTGCCACCACCGCCTGGCCTTCATGCTGAGATTTTTTTTCCCCAGGCTGAGCTTGCATACATCTTGAACATGCTAACCGAATCACTGTGTGTTCATATGTGCATCTGTTCTGTTGTATCTGGAGAGCACTGCTTACTGATAGCCATCCACCATCTCTGGCTCCTATAATCTTTCGGCCCCCTCTTTACCAGTGATCCCTGGAGGCTCATTGATCTTTAAAGCTCCTTCTTTCCAAATTCAGGCATAACTCTAAGCTACTGTAGTTACACAGAACATTTATATTTTCCAAATTCCAGAGCTAAACTTTGCCTGATTCTAGTTGGTGCTGGAGGGTCTCCCTTTGCTCCATTGCTGCCTCCCAGGATTACCTGTGGGTGAGACTTGACTTTGGTCACAGCACATCTCTGCCTAAGGTGGTCAAGAGTTTGTGAGGAACCCCAAACTCTACAGTAGATTTTCACATTTTATCCAGGTTGGCTCTTTGCCCCTTTCCCACCCATAAACTCTACTTTTCTCTAAAGTGAATTGAGACAAAGGGTATTTTTTTATTGTTTAAACCATTTTCCACCTCTTGTACCTATAAGTTTTGCGTGTAGTAGCATCACAGTATGTTTCTTTCTGTTTGAAACAGCTCAGGCAAATCTTTAGGTTCTTTTGAAAGTTTTATTTAGGTCCCTCCTATAATTTTCAATAGTTGTGTAGTGAAAGCTCCGTAAGTAGAGGTGAAGGGCTGTGAGGGAACCAGAGCAAGTTACTCTGGAGACAGTTCTTTATTTAAATAGTATTTCCGTAGTGACCTTGAAAAAGTTGATGACCACAGCTCCAAGTGATAACGTAGGCCCTATGAAGATGACTAGTCAGTCCCCTGTCTTCTCCCTAACGTTCAAATGTGGCCACAGTTCTCTTCCATTGTGAGATAAAAAGAGGAACTGGGTTTTATTGCGAGTGTTTCCCACAGTGATCAGCCATTTGTACCCCAGTTAAAATGTAGAGCTTTTATATTTGGTCCAGGTGTTACAAAGTATGTTGTAAGCTGGGTTTGGTGGCACACACCTTTAACCTAGCACTCGGGAGGCAGAGGCAAACAGCTCTAAAAGTGCAAGGCCCACCTTGTCTTTACCATGAGTTTCAGAACAGCCAGGGCTGCATAGAGACAACTGTCTCCAGCAGGCTGGAGGGAAAGAGAGGAGACCATATTGTGTGAGTGCGTGGGGGTGGGGGTAGATTAATATTTAAATTTTGTGTGTGTGTGTGTGTGTGTGTGTGTGTGTGTGTGCGCGCGCACGTGTGCGTGTGTGCATGTGTACATGTGAGTAATTATAGGTACCATAGGAGCCAGAGGCATAGGACCCTCCAGGAGCTAGAGTTACGGGCAGTTGTAAGCTTCCTGACATGGGTGCTGGGAAGTAAACTCGGTGGTCTTAACTTCTGGGCCATTTGTGTTTACACATGTGTCTCAGTGTGAGTATGTACAAGTGAATGCATGGAGGCCAAGAGGTTGTCAGATCAAAGTTATAGGTGGTTGTAAGCTGCCCAGTGTGATGCCAGAAGACTACCTTGGGTTCTCTGAAAGAGCAGCATGTACTCTTAATCAACAAGCTGGCTGTGGCTCAACATTGAGCTTTGAAGACTGTCTCAGCCATTGGTGCTGCTATGACTGGATACCACAGGCTGGGTAATTTATGTCACAGTTCTGGAGGGTGAGAAGTCCACAGGTGCCAACATCTAGTAAGGAAATCCTTCATTAGAGTACGGTAGAAGGCAAAAGGAAAATTCTTTGAGCAAAGTTAGAAGCCTCTTTATGAAGCATTTTGCTCCTTTCACAGGGGAGGAACCCCCGGGACCCTTTTAAAACACTCCTTTTTTTTAAATTCACTAATCAAAGATCCCCCTCTTCCCTCTTCCTGCCCCACTGGCCTTCCATGGGAGGCAATCCAGTATAGGCAAATCCAAACCTTTCCTCCTGCCTCAAGGCTGCACAATGTGTTCCACCATAGGTAGTGGGCTCCAAAAAGCCCCTTCTTGCACCAGGGATGGATTCTGATCCTACCGCCAGGGGGCCTCCCAAGCAGATCAAGCTACACAATTGTCTCGCCATGCAGAGGGCCTAATCCAGTCCCATGCAGGCTCCACAGCCATTGATCCAACTTTCATGAGTTCCCACTAGTTTGGTTTGGTCATCTCTGCAGGTTTCCCCATCATTATCCTGATGCACTTGCTCATAGAATCCCTCTCTCTCTTTCTCCTACTGGACGCATGGAGCTCTGCTTGGTGTTGGGCTGTGGATCTCTGCATCTGCCTCCATCAGTCATTGGAGAAAAGTTCTGTGATGACAGTTTGAGTATTCACCAATCTGATCCTTGGGGCAAGCCAGTTCAGTTCAGTCACCCTCTCCACTATTTCTAGTAGTCTAAGCTGGGGTCATCCTTGGGGATTCCTGGGAACTTCCCTAGCACCGGGTTTCTCTCTATCCCCATGATGTCTCCCTCCATCATGGTATCCCTCTCAGTGCTTTCCCACTCCATCCCTGTTCCAGCTCAACCATCCCATTCCTTTATGTTCTCATCCCATCCCCTATCCTCCATTGCCCACCCCTCATCCACAGTTTACTCATGGAGATCTCATCCATTTCCCCTTCCCAGGGCAATCCATGCGTCCCTCTTTGGGTCTTCCTTGTTAGCTAGCTTCTCTGGAGTTGTGTGTTGTTGTCTGGTTATCCTTTGCTTTACTTCTAGCATCTACTTATGAGTGAGTACATACCATGTTTGTCCTTCTGAGTCTGGGTTACCTCGCTCAGGATGATATTTTCTAGTTCCATCCATTTGCCTGCAAATTTCATGATGTCACTGTTTGTTTGTTTGTTTGTTTGTTTGTTTTATCACTGAGTAATACTCCATTGTGTAAATGTAGCTGGGTCTTGAGGAAGATTGATTCCCAATTTTCTAAGAAAGCGCCATACTGATTTCCAAAGTGGCTGTACAAGTTTGCACTCCCACCAACAGTGGAGGAGTGTTCCCCTTGCTCTACATCCTCTCCAACATAAGCTATCTACAGTGCTTTTGATCTTAGCCATTCTGACAGGTGTAAGATGGTATCTCAGAGTCGCTTTGATTTGCATCTCCCTGATGACTAAGGATGTTGAGCAACTCCTTAAATGTCTTTCAGCCTTTTGAAATTCTTCCTTTGAGAATTCTGTTTAGCTCTGTTAGCTCTAGAGCCCATTTTTTAATTGGATTGTTCATTATTTTGATGTCTAATTTCTTGAGTTCTTTATATATTTTGGAGACCAGCCCTCTGTCAGATGTGGGGTTGGTGAAAATCTTCTATTCTGTAGGCTGTTATTTTGTCTTGTTTGTTGTGTCCTTTGCCTTACAGAAGCTTGTCAGTTTCAGGGGGTCCCATTTATTAATTTTTGTTCTCAGTGTCTGAAAACAGTGTCTTGATTGTCACATTAGCAACACATTAATCTTGGAGACACACAGGGTGCCATTCACACAGCTCTGATTGGTGGCAGAAGACAGTCTTAGATTGACTCGGTGCCTGTCTTCTGAAGGCCTCCTCTTCAGCTCATGTTTGCAGTTTGGATCCCTATTCCTGGAGTCCTCAGACAAATTCTCCTTTGGCCCAGTCCACCCAGGGTTTTTCCCAAACCTAGTCATGCCTGGATACCACCTGACCTAATGTGAAGAAGTCTAGGAACGTTAGTGTGGAGGGTCAGGTCCATTCAGTGACCAGCGTGTTTGTAAACTATGGTCTTCAAATGATGAGTTTCTGGGAATTCTTAACAAATAGTTGTAAATAATCATGACTCAACATACAAAGATATTTTGCTACATAGTTGCTCTAGGATACCTGAGACTGTGCAGCCTACCTTGAAGTACCACAGATGCCTCTACCTGTTAAGCTTAGGGATGAGCAGAAGAAGGTGTAGGAGGTAAGGAATCTTCAGAGACGATAGAAGGAAAAAACTTGATAACTCAGAAGATGTTATTGAAACTTTTGTCACCCAAAGAACACTAATGACAAACTACTTTTGTTAAGAAAATCTGTGTTCCTTAGGTGACCGAAATCATCTAAAAGCTAGATATAAAATCCTCATACTAAAACGTTAACATTCTCATTCCAAAACCAAACTTCTCTTAATTGTAGAGAAGCAAGTTTCCAACAGAAAATAAAGCAGTAATGATACCAACAGTGAGAAGTAGTAAGTTCTTCTCATGGTTTTATTTACAGACCTTAGGTTAACCTGGGGAGTTACTTTGAAAACAACTCTCTTATGAAAGGCATTTCTGGTTTTCTAGTTTAATAAAATACAAATTTTAGCTTTTTTTTAACTTTTAGGTGAAATTTTCTTTTCATCTGCTTTAGTTTTGTATTACAACCTTATATTAGAGTTGAACAGATTCATTAGACGGATTTCTGAGCTATGTTAATCCATAGTTTCCTAGTGCATTAGTGTTAGAAATTTCAGAGCTGCTAGTAAACAAGTAATAAAAATCCACTAGCAGTGGACTGTATAAAGGTATTTTGGACAGAATAATAATGGCCATGCCCATGGCTGGTTTTTCCATCTGGCCGTGGATATCTGAGTTGAATAGAGGGTGAGAAAACCATTTCACTTGAGTTTTATAAACAGTGTTTATAAAATCAGCCACTCTACCTGGTATTCTGTTGGTATTGTCAATGTGATATGCAGTGAAGACGGGATGACGTAAGGGAGTTTACTCATTCCCCACAATCTGCTTTAGTCAGCACTCCGATCTGAGATGTTTATTCCAGGGCTTCCACACTGGTATAAATTATTTCCTTTATAATAATACATTGTTCCGCAGTGTCCAGTAATTTGCTTATTGCTGTATTTTCAACACGTTTTCTCGGTGTTCCATTGAAACCTCATTTGAAAGATCTTGGAGCTGAGCAGCAGTATACTTGCTGGCGCAACCAGTCTGTGGTCTCCAGCATGGAAAAGTAAACTGTAAAATTTCAGAGGAAACCAACAACAACCCGGTGACTGCACTGCTCTCAGGGGTGACAGTCCCTTTGCTTTGGCGTGTTCCTTCTTCACTTGTGTAGTCACTACACAGAAGATCGTGGTGCTGAGGACAGTCAGAGGCTTTGGGGGCAGATGGGGTGGTCAGACCCGCTTGTCAGTTTCAGTCCCATGGCCCATCGTACCAGATGTCCCTGACAAAGCGGCTCACCTTTCAGATGTCTCTTCACTGTCCACATCTGTGAAGCTAAGAACCCAGCCTCCTCACATGGACCATCATGTGAGCAGTGCCGTGAGATACAGCACTTACACTTGGTATGGAGGAGGGGAGAGTTACTTACATCTCTACTCATCTGCCCAGCATTCATACTGTAACTGCTGGCTATAAAGTAGCAGACCCAGACAGGAACTGCTTCTTACTGAACCATTCTCCTGCTGCGCCTGCAGAATCCTCAGAGCCACATATTTTCCATTCAGTCACAGTGGCCAGTGGGATAGAGGGAAGACAGCAGCTCTCTCTCCGGAAAGCCCATACCTAGCCCTGTCCTACTGCAGCCACAGGGGCCTTCAGCCCAGAGGGCTTCCCAGAAAGACTGGAGGCCTCATAGAGTATGTAACAGCTGCAGGATTATGGGTCAGTGAATGCTATTCTCTGGACAAGGACCAGGAGCTAGTCTTTACCAAAATATTAATTTAATTGTGAGTTTTTAATGTCTCAGTGAGCCAATGTTGATGCTGTGGTTTTGTTCTCCATTCAGCCTGCTCCTCTGCCTCACAACTGGGTTCATTTTATTGCCAGTATTTTCCTGTTTCCTGCGTTATTGATGGGCCACTATTAGCCAGTTCTTTGACAGTGGGCCGTGGCAGCTAACCTTACATGACAACCCTCATTTGGCGTAACATCCAAGCCGAACAAAGGTTACTGATGATGGTTTAGACCTTTTCAGTGTGCACATTTGTAATGGCACAAGTGACTTGATGTCAGCACAATAGAGTTCTTAACTGTTCCTGTTATCACTGCCTGTTCAATATGGTAAGCTGTAAAACAGAATATTTTAATGTACATGAATTACACAGAGCTTGAAGAGTGAATGTTAAAATATTGGATTCCAAAGTTCAAGCTCTTCTATGAGGCTGGGGGTTCTGTGTCCTCAGTGAACATAAAGCTATGTTAAACTTGCTGTCTCCTATGTCTTAAAGCACAGGAAATTGATCAGTGCATCCAACTAACTGTAAGAATCTAGTGCACTTAAGAGGCATGGTGGATTATATTTTAAATAAATGTAATAAAAGTGTGGTTTTTTCTGATATATACAAATAATTCAATCTGTATATTTGATTACTACAAAATAAATATGATGGGAGTTAGTGATAAGCAATATAAAGCAAAACAAGGTAAAATGTAAAGGAACAGATGGGTTCATGTCTAGGAGTCTTAATCAGGTTCATTTTCTCTGCAGTTAAAAAATTAAAAGGCAGGAAAACTCTTGAGCCAAAGGTGGCAGGGAAGAAATGTTGAACACAGCAAACAAAATCAGAAGTTGAAGAAAGGCAGAGGTGAGGAAACACACATATACAGTAGGCACACAGGAAAACGGAAAAAAAGACACACACCCTCCAAACAGAGGAGACCCTCAGGAACCCGAAAATTTGGTCTCTTCTCTGGGGTTGTCTTTTAAAGTCTCTGAAGGGTCTTTCTCTCCTAATGTAGCGGTTTTAGTTTGTGGAAACGCAGGATAGCTGCTTAGCCCAAGATTGTTGTATGTCATGCCCTGATCTGGCCTTTGGTTGTTAGCCAGGGTGTCAGCAGGGCTCTGCTGGCAGGAGAAAAAAATCCACTAGGCCTTTGTTCTAAGTTGCCAGACTTTGTCCCAAGTTAGGAGGGTAGGGAAGAAGCCAGCCATCTTGGAAGTTCACTGTCCTCTTTCTTTACCTGACTGCCTACCAGGGAGTCTGTCTAACTCCTGGTCCCTCAGCTAGGTGCTGAATAAAACCATTGAGAGAAACATTTGAAGAGATGGGGTATTTTGAATACTGTTTGTGATGAGTGGTATCACACACTATTAGTGGTTTCCCTCTCTCTTCTTCCTGTGTGTGTGTGTGTGGTGGGGGGTTAGTGTGTGGAGTGTGTAGGAATGTGTGTGTGTGTGTGTGTGTGTGTGTGTGTGTGTGTGTGTGTGTTGCTAGAGATTGAACCCTAGGCCCTGTAGTATGCTCAGTGAGTGCTTTACCACTGAGTTACATCCTTAGTTCTGTTGAATTCTTTAAACTAATTTTCATATGAAGACATTTTGACTAAAGTGGATGAAAGTTTCAAGTTTCTAGGTGTTAGAGATGTTTGTGAAATGAATTTGAACATTTTTTAAAATGATCACCCCCCCCTCAAAAAAAAAAAAAAGCAGGGGCATTTAGAACTCAGGTCAAAGCCAAGCACAGTGGCTCATTCTTAGAATCCTAGCTCTTAGGAGGTTGAGGTGGGAAATTTGTCCAATTTTAAGACCATTTGGGCCATCTAATGAGTTCCAGGACTCCCTGGACTACAGTATGAGACCATACCTCAAAAAACAGACAATCAAACAAAACAAAAAAACCCAGAAGAGTCCTTAGATGGGTTGGTCACACATTTATTTATAACTGTTCATTCATTCCTGTCCCAAGGCAAGTCCAGTGTTTTCTAGCGTAACTGCACCTGGAGTGCAAGTCTACTGTCTCACAAATGTAGAGATATCTGTCATTTCCACCGTATGGGAACCTGTCTGCCTGTGTCTAAAGCCTGACTCTTGGTGTGATCTCATGTGTGGCTGTTCCTTTACAGATGATGCAGTCTCTCAAGGCTCTGATTGAAAATGCAGATTCTGTGTATGAAAAGATTGTGCATTGCCAGAAGGCAGGTGAGTGAGTTTTTTTCAAACAAAAGTAATGCCATCATCGGCTTTCCTCACAGTTATGTCCTTGCTTTGATACACTGTCAAGAAAACAAATAAGACAAGTATTTTTCCCATGGCTAAACACTAATTCATTGGTTCTCAACCTCAGATAATGGATTCACCTGGGAGAGCTTTCAGAATACATCAACATTGGTTGGACATGTTGGCTAGGCTAGTAGTTCCTGACTACTAAACCCTGTGGATGATCTGAGCATGATGGCTCATGTGTAATCCCACCACTTGGGACTCTAGGGCAGGAGGGTGCTGAGTTTAAGACCAATCTGGGCTACAGAGTGAGGGCTTGCTCTAAAACTCAAACATCTCTAGGCATTTCTAACATGCAGCTGTGATTGAGAGCCTGTTTTAATCATCCAAGGTTCTGTGTTAGCTGGCAAACCTCCTTCAAGCTACCTGTACGTTTGCAAGGTGCTGAGGGGGATTTGAGCAAAGGAATGGTTCTTAGAAAGGACGGCCCCTTCCAGCTGTTCAGTGTGCTGCATTTTCAGGTGTCGGTAGATTACCGCGCTGTGCTGTAGAATTCTGCTTGTGTGAACAGCCTATATAGACAATGGGATTATGTTGCCATGAACGACTCATAAACTTAAAATGCCATATAGAAGCACAGGGCACTGCAGAGCATAAACTGTCACCCCGTGCACACAAGGCTGCTGGCTATGACTTACTGTTGCCGCCTCGCCTTGTGAGAGAACAGCACAGAAACTTTAACTGTGTATTCTTTCTACTTTCACTCCACGATAAGGCTTAAAAAGTCACAAGTTTGAGCCCCCATGAATCAGGGACCATGTGTAGATATCTGTAGCTGTAATACTTTTAAAGTGTCTTATATCGTGATAAAAATATAGTGTTTTCAGTTCTCCAACTTCAAGTATCAGATTGGAAGATTCTAACATGAAGCTATTTCAAGTTTTAAATAAGGCTAACCTTGCTTTCTAGGGTGTCTTTAAAATAAAGAGAGTTTATAATTGCTGGGCTTTTAAAAAGTCACTTTTTTTCAGAAATGAAGTAAAGTAGATTGAAAATAAAAGCATGTGTGAACATTTTTGGTATTTATTGGATGAATATTCATATTTCTGACTAATCAGCAAACTCCCAAATCCGCATTTTTTTGTCAGTAAAATACTGTTAGCAAAATGTTTTTATTTCTAGTTCTTTCCAATCTAGTTCTCTCTAGTATCCATCCAAATGCCATTTTGGCATGTTAGTGTCCTACATAGAATCATGCATTAAATTAGGTGTGGATGCAGATCTGATCTACTTACAAACGAGGCCATCAACCAAGGCTCCTACTGTTTTGCCAATATTATGTAAGATTCATCATATACCATCTGCTCTTACATTTAATAAATGTCTTGAACTTCTATATGCATAAGATTTTTGGTAGCTCTTACATACCAAAATGTGAAAAATATGTGAGTCTAGTTTTTTCCTTCTAGAATCTTCAGATAGTGCAGAAGATTTGAGAATGGTCGGGATGTTGGGTACTTAGAGCAGTGCTTCTCAACCTTCCTAGTGCTGCGGCCCTTTAACACAGTTCCTTGTGTCGTGGGGACCCCACATAAAATTATTCCTTTGCTACTTCCTAATCGTAATATTTTCGGAGGTAGAGGTTTGCCAAAGGGGTTGTGACTCACTGGTTGGGAACCACTGCCGTAGTGTGTTAGTCAGTACTTCAGCGCACTCATGAAGAGATACAGACACTGGTGTTTGTAGCAAACCTGGAGGGCCACTGAGCTGAGAGGCTTGGCAGCTGCACGTGGAGAATTTGAAAAGGCGGAGTGGACAGGGCCATTGGCAGTCTTGAGAAGGTGCTTGTGAAAGCAGTGGCGTGGCAAGGAAGTGCCCTGTCATGCTGCCTGCTGCCGTTCCCCTGCCTTCCCCTGCTCTACCTCATCACATTCTCAACTCTCCCGTAAGGCTCTCCATTGTCCTCTGCCAGCTCAGAAGTTGCCCGGTGTGTGTTTCTGAAGACCTTTCATGATTACTACAGCTCTCTGTTCAGGCCTTCAGTCCACTCGCTCCCTTCAGTCGACGGAACTTCAGTGCATTGTATTAGTGTATTCCATCTTCTAAATGGGATAGCTTCCTACAGCACCAAGATTGTCCATTGTCACTCTGTATCTTGCCTGAGACATGTGTTCTAACATCCTGTGAGGAGTGCTGGCTTGAATGTTAACTAGAAAAATGGGAGTTGACTTTTATTAAGTATTCTGTTAAACAAATGTATGAATATTTTGAATTTTGTGGAATTTTAAACAAGAACTGTTTATTAATTCAACTATTTGATTGTGTCTTTTTTTCCAAATTCACTGGTTTATGAAATTTGATAACTTCTATAATAGGCTCATGTTGTTCAGCTTGATTTTGATAAGGAAATGTATGCTGCACTTAGCAGAGTGTTGTGTAGCAGGGTTATTCTGATGAGAGGTGGAGGGGGACCACTGTGTTAGGCTCCAGGTTAGCCCTGGGCATAAAGTACTAAGAGGCAAACCAAGATTACCTGTTGGTTGCCACCTACACAGGAACCCTTAGAGTCTAGTCTTTCATTTTTCATGTTATAGTGATTGTAAGGACATAGAGTCATTAGTCATATGAAGAACTGCTAATTTGTATTGAGTTCAAAGACATCTGTGTAAGATTTCATAAGAAAGAACTGAGAAGTATTTCTAGCTTTTAAACACAAATTTATATTCTTATTAGATAACATTTCATTTAAACAATTCAGTGGAAATAAAAATTCTAGTCAGCATCCATCCCAGTCACTTAAAAAAAAAAATGCTCCTAGGCTTGAATTCCTTGAGCTTTAGTAGATTTTGAGGGAAAGGAATGTGTCATTGGTGTTAAGCAGAGAGAGTTGGGCAGGCGAGGTTTACTCCCTGGTGAAGACCTGCAGCTATGAAGAGCTGGCATCTGGCCCTGGGGAGCGAGCCTTGGGCAGATGAACCAGCCATTGGAACAGCACTGATGGGTGGCAAGGCTTCTCTAGCTTGTTCTTTCAGGAGAAGCTGGTGGCAGAGAGAATTGCGGGGTAAGGAAAATTTTAATAAGAAAATGCTGTTCATAGGAGTATGAAGGACTCAGTAAAGAGGAAGATGTTTAAACACACACACTTAAAAAACAAAAGACAGAGAGAGTTAAGAAACAGAAACCATGAGGTGAGGAGGAATGGACCACTTGATCTTAGGAAGTGAGCAGACCCTTTTCATAGACAGCAAAAGCAATGTGACTTTTAGAGAAAGGATAAGACCTGAAGAAGGGCATTTCCCCTCCGGAGGTGCACAGAGACGGCTTGGGGGAGCAGGTGGAAGAGGGAGCTGGGGACAGGGGCATGTGTGTGTGTGTGTGTGTCTGTGTGTGTGTGTGTGTGTGTGTGTGTGTGTGTGTGTGTGTGTGTGTGTCCGTCCAGCCAGGACTCAGCAGTGCCACCTGAAGAATCTGGTTACAAACTGGATCCTGCGAGGTGGTGCAGGAGGCAGTGTCTGAGCACTATATGAATAAGACAAAGGAATAATGAAGGACAGACCTCTTCAGGGATACGTTTGTGTAACTTAACACACCCTTTCTCAAGTGAGTAACTGGTAAGGAACACATGGGACAGCTGAGCAGGAACCTGCAGAGGAAGAAGTATCATTAAAAAAATATTTTTTAAACATTCATAAACACTGATAAAATCTGCAAATTCTTCTAGAAAAAAATCTTTCCTACTCATCTCTATTTCTTTTTCTCCTCCAATGACCAAAGCCATAGCCTCACTTTGACTTGGGGTTTTCTTCTCATCACTGGATTGACTTGCTTCTTGGAGGTCAGGAAAATGAGCTAGAAGGAAACACATGTTTTTATCAGGTAGTTTTAAGTGGAAAATTGTCTCTGGAGGAGACTAAATCAGTTATATACTTCCTGTTAAAGAATTAACTCCTTTGTTTAATATCCATTCCCTCCTGAGACCTCAGTAAAACGACCACAGGGCTTTTTTTTGGGGGGGGGGGCTATGGAGACCCAGACCTCTTTATTTTTATTTTTATTCCCCCCCCTTTTTTAAATTATATTTGTGTTTTAATTTTACACATCAGCCATGGGTTCCCCTGTCCTCCCCTCTCCCGCCCCCCACTTCCCTCCCCCTCCCATCCCCTCCATTCCCATCTCCTCCAGGGCCAAGACTCCCCTGGGGATTCATTTAAACTCGGTGGATTCAGTACAGGCAAAAATCCATAAAGACAAAGAGAATTGGAACAGCAAAGTTTCAGGAACCAAGGTCAGCCCCACGAGTGGCAGTGGTCAGATGCATGATGCTTGCTCATCCGCTGCTCCAGGAAAGCTGCATGGAAGCTGGCACGGTGGCGGGGGGCGGGGTGGGGGTCTAACAAGCAATTTCATTTTCACTGGTGGAGGTGTAGATGCCCAGCTTCCAGATGCAGAAGCTCCCAGGGGCTCCCACGCAGATCCTGGGAGCGGCATTTCTGAATGAAGGTTATAAGGCAATCCTCCAGAAAGTGAAAGCTTTTATTGCTCTCTTACCTGGTTTGTGAGACTTCTTCCGTATTTGGTCCTGTGCTATCCTAAATACGTTTTTTCAAGATCTTATTTTGAAGTTTTGTGCTGATGACTGAGTCATCTTGAAGCACATCTGTAGCAAGGCTATGATTTAATACAGTGATTTTTCCAGAGCCTCAAGTTTGGAGACCCTGTTACCTGTGCACCCATATCCCACTTGCTGTGTGTTCATGTCCTTTCCTCTTTGGCGAATGTTAATAATTTCATTGTATCTCCTTTTATTCAGCTCTCATTTCCTACTGCTCATTCACACTAGGTTTCCAAGTTCCCATTTGTATACTACTGTTACTCTGTCTCTGTTTGCTGTTTCTAGTCTGCTGAGCAGTTGACATCTACCCTGTGGTCAACCTGGATAGATTTGTCTCCCCTAAAGCAGGTGAGGCTCCAGCACTCTTCTGTGTGGGAGGTCAAGCAGGGTGTAGACAGACCTTCCTGGTGTGAATTCCAAGCAGAGGCCTCCCTTAGAGCCCACCGTAGTCCTGGGAACCACAGTCCATCATCACATGGTTCTCTCGGGGTTTTGTTTAGCCTAGCACAGAAAACGGCAAGTTACCAGGAAGATTCCTGATGACAGCAGGTCGCTAGTGTTGTGTCTAGAAAGATTTGCAGAAGCAAACCCAGGAGACTCTGGCTCTTGCTCTCTGGCGTCTGAGTGTTTCCCAGCTCTGTGACAGAAGTAAAACCTGCCTGGGAGGTGTCCTCGTGCCTCCTTGGCAGCCTTCTTGGCTGTGACTTGACTCACCTGAGCCTTTCTCGGCCTCACTTTATCTCTTGGGGGCATGCAGGTCCTTGATAGCAGTGTGGGTGCAGTGACCTAAGATTGACTATATGAGCAGTGTTTTAGGATGACTTAAGTTCAGCCACTTAAAAGAGTAACAGACTTTATAACAATCATCTCATAGAGTGTTACAGGATATGTAGATTATAGCACATCTGCATGAATTTTGAGGAAAGGGGAATGGCTACTTAACTCTTTACCTAGCTCTAAAGGTGAAGTGCAGCCCTTGGATGACAAGGCCCAAGGAGGCTGTCAAATATCCAGACCTCCTTGGAAAACCTCCTATGTGTCTTCATCCCTGAAATGAGGTAAATGACTGTCAGTGTGTAGATGTAAAACCATCTTGTTAAATAAGAAACACAGAACCAACTGCAGAGTTAAAAACCACAAGGTCAGAGCAAGAGCGGAAAACCTTACCCTTCCTGCTTCTGCTGTCCTTCCTCTCCACAAGAGGCCTACTGCCGTGTGTGTCCTATCTTTTTTATAGACTTTCTGTTCTGTTTTCTCGTTGGTTGTAAACCCAACCACATGACCTCCTCGTCACTGTCTGTTTGTACAGACCTCCAGGTCTTCTATGGTTGGTATTGAGATTAAAGGTGTGTGTCTGCCATGCTCTCCATGTCCTTGAACATACAGAGATCTACCTAGCTCTGCCTCCCAAGTGCTGGGATTAAAGGCGTGCACCACTACCGCCCAGCTTCTGCTCTGGCTTGCTCTGACCTCAAGGCAACTTTATTAACATACAAATAAAATCACATTTCAATACAAATAAAATATCACTATATCAGTGATTTCAAGGTAGCCTTTTTCTTATAGACTCAACAGACCCTCTCTGAGACACATACCAACTGACTAGTGAAAATCAGGCAAAACTTTGGGAAGCCAAGAGGTAGCAATGCCCCTGGCATTTCTTGCTGTCTGTCATCCCTTCATCACTGATAAGTGGATATAAGGGAAAGGATCACAAAGGTGACAGCTCGTTCACAGCCCAAAGTTAGCACGCAGCTGGTCTCTAGAAGCCCATGTCTCCTGACACGCCTACTTTATTCACCCTTGACATCACCCTTTGCATGGTGACGTTTCAGAGGCTAGTCAGAACCTCCTGGAGAGATAGAGTCCTTCTAAAATACCTCCATGTACTGCTCAGGAATGAACTGTTCTGAGCACCCCACAGTTTCAGAACTTGTCATCCAGGGAAAAGTAGAGCAGACCTTCTGGCGCATCCTTGGCTCTGTGTCTTTTCTCTCTGCCTTCAGGGACAGGGACAGCTCAGCAGCAGATACAGACTGCCTGGGTGACTGAGTAACAGGCAGCTTATCCTTCCAGAACAGTGACTTCTTTTTTGTATATAACTTCCATTGATGACATTTTTTTTTTCCACAAACAAGGGGAGGGAAGTTGCAGGGGGCTTGCCCTTCCTGGGGCGCATGCCCTTCTGGGGCGCATGCCCTTCCTGGGGCGCATGCCCTTCCTGGGCACATGCCCTGGGATCAAATCCCAAAGCTGCACTCTTCGGCCATGTCTCCCTCTGCTCTTCCTTTGTGAACACAGTCTCTGAACACATCTTTTCCATCTAAGTAGCGACTTGACGGTTCCTGCAGTTGCTGAAGGTGGGTCAGGTGTAGTCCTCCTTAACTTTTAGCTCTGCGCCTAGGTAAAGAACTTCTCCAGTCGCTATGTCTATTATAATTGCCTGGTACAGCCAAGAGCCATAATTTAAGTACATAGGCTAGTCACTGTTTCTCACACAAATGCTAGAATATTTTGAAAAGTCACATATGCCTCTAATAGGAATCATCAGATCCAAGATAAATTAGCCTAAATGATTTCTGAGGATTTTTTTTAGCTCTCAAATGCAAATCCTTATAATGAAATCATTACAGTATAATATAATATCATGTAATATAATGTAACAGCAGAATACAACATATCACAATATAATATAAAAAGGATCATAACTGCTTAAAGAGTGGGACATTTCAGGTGAGCAAAATTTAGAGGGCTTCATCATGAAGCAGAGCTTGAGGTAGAGGTCAGACACGTGTAAAACTGTTTCAAATGGAGGAGCTACTGGAATGGAAAACCCTCTTATGAAGAAAGGGCTGGGAAGAAGTGCGGAAATCCTGGGACATGCTCAAGTCTCTGATTCACACTGATACCTTCACCCTTTTGATGCTGAGTTTTGTCAACCTGACACAATCCAGAATCACTTGGGAGTGTGTCTACATCAGGCTGGCCTGTGGGCATGTTTCTTAGGAATTGTCTTTATTCCACATAATTAATTTGTGTGAGGTTACCCATTATGGGCGGCACCATTCCCTGGGTCTGAGTCCTGAATTGTAGAAGAGTAAAGGAAACCAGATGGGCACTAGGCACACAAGCATTTTTTCCCCTGCTCGAGGCTGGAGATGTGATGGGACTGGCCACTTCAGGCTCCTGTGACTCCCTTGCAGTGATACACTGTAACCTGGAACTGTGAGCCACATAAACCCTTCCTCCCAACACCGCTTCGTCCCCAGGTTTTATCTCAGCAGAAGAGGGGAAGCAAGGGCAGCATGCTGACCTCGCTCATTACCTCCTATCATACCTTATGATTACTTGTATTCATAGGCAGTATCTGGTTTCTTTCGTCTAAGGTACAACCTCAGGCTTGGGCATCTCTTTATTCATAGCACACTTGAGATACCAAGAACAGTGCCTAGGAGAACTTGCACAGAGCAGTAAACCTCTCTGCCATCACGTGACAGATGAGACTGGGGTCCAGGCACAGGGCTTTCCACTGACTCTTACATCGGCACATGTGGTCATTAGACACACTGAACAATTTCTGTGTGGCCCAAACTAAGAATCTGAAGGTCGGGCTGGTAGTGTTTACTAATAAATTGCTTATTGGTAGCAAGATAAAAGGATGAGTGTGACTTGAGCTCTTTGTCCCATCCTTGAGAGATGGAACTGTTGTTTACCACTGTCGGAGACCTGAGCAGGTGTGAGTGTGAGGAGAAAGATCGGGGCTTGTTTGGGGTTAGGTTAGATGTGACTTGCCTTGCTGACTTCCAAGTGTAGGGTTGAGAAGTCTAGACTGGAGGTAATGAATTTGGAAACCATAAATACAAATGTGACTGTGGGTTGAAACTGTGGATACCTAGCCCTCCAGGGCTTCTATGTCAGGAGGCTTCTATACAAAATAAGTACAGGCACTTGAGGTACAGCAGCCCGACTGTCTGGGTGAGAGTGCTGATCCACAGAAGGGATGAGGCAGCCATGCGGAAGGAATGCTGACTGCCCTCCCTCCATCAGATCCAGCTGAAGAGCCCTTAGCACCCTCTAATGCACCTTGTGAGGTTGACAGGAAAACTGCCGTCTCATGGCTGGCATGTGTAAGTTGGGTTCAGAGTTAGGAAAGCCATATGGGAGATTTCAGAATTGCAACTTGTATGTATTTTGAGTCAGGAGTTCTGTTTTTTAGAGCCTTTATACAGATATGATCATATACTTGGCAAAGTTTTCTTTCTAATCTTAAGAACAATCTATAAGTATCCAACAAGAAGGCCCTGCTAAGGTGCATTATACATCTATATAATGAACATTAGATATAATATGTATGTGTGTGCATATATGTATATATATATATATGCTTATTCACATACTATACATATATATGTAAAAATGCATGTTGTTTACGTTATTTGTTTTATAAGATGAGATAGAAGAACAGCCTATGGCTTTGGTCCCTCCTCTGTGGAAGGGTTCCTCAGAGGTATCAACTCTGCTGGAGAGGGACTTGAAAATTGATAGATTGAGAAAGAAAGACACTTTCTGTGTATTGATTTGTAGGTTTATGCTTTTTAACTTATTGAACCATACTATCTGTCCAGAAGTAAATACAGTGTAAGAGAATTACAGACAGGCATGATGAGGTGGGCTCTACATGGTGTGGTTATTTATGCTTATGTGTGTGTGTGTATGTGTGTGTGTGTGTGTGTACACACACACACACACACATACACACACACACACACATATACTCAGTGTTTTAGAACAAACCTGGGGTTTTGCTAATTCTAGGGAAGTATTCTATGCTCTCACCAAAGGTGGGGGGTAGAGGGGGGGAAGCTAGCCTTATCTGGTTAAGGAGGCCCCTGAGTCTCTCTGTGACAGGACAGCAGGAGTATCTTGCTGAACTTAGTACTTCTTCTATTAACCAAGTGAATCACATGTCTGTGCATGGCGGTTAAATTCCACAAAGCATTAAGTTATGCAACTTCACTCACCTAGATTCACCCAGATGGGAAATGCTGGCGGAGTGGGAGAGCACATGGAATCCATTCACAAATTGCACTGCTGTGGTTGGCGTCACAGGGATTTTGTCACCCATCTGGTTTCAGGGCTATATTTAAGAGACCTGGTTTATCTATTCTGGCTCATGTGGAATGAGATTTAACAGTTCAAAATCCATCTTAAAATAATTTGGCTTTTGTTAATGCCAAGATTGTTTTGGGAAGATGGCCAAGAGTAGGAGACTAGGACTGTTAGGAAGTAACTAGTGTTTCCACACCTCCACAGGATGCAGATGAGACGCCCCTGTGTTCACAGCACACCCACAGCAGACCTCACCCTGAGCAGGGCAGATCTCTTGACCAAGGCTGTCTTTATAAATGCACTATGTATCAGTTATTTGAAGATGATGACCTGAGGGTGTGCTCCAGCACTTTTAGTACTGTGGATGGGTTGACTTCTCCTTAGGTCCTAAATTTCCTGTCTTGTAGAGTCCATCTTCTAGGAAATAGCCCACTTTACCTAATTTGGAAAATTGGAAATAAATTAAAATTATACAATCTAGTTAAGTTTTGACACCATTTAAAAATGTGTACTCTTTTATTTCCATCTTTTGAAATACACACAGATGCTCTTGTGTTGATTTTGTTGATAAGAGAAATCTTTAGGAAAGACAGCAAAGTAAATTTTCAGCTGAGAAATAATTGTTAGTGTGGTTACAGCATTTTCTTTCTTTCTTTCTTTCTTTCTTTCTTTCTTTCTTTCTTTCTTTCTTTCTTTCTTTCTTTCCTCCCTCCTCCCTCCTCCCTCCCTCCCTCCCTCCCTCCTTCCCTTCCTTTCTTTCTTTTTGAGACAGGGTTTCTCTGTGTAGCTTTGTGCCTTTCCTGGATCTCACTTTGTAGCCCAGGCTGGCGTTGAACTCACAGAGATCTGCCTGGCTCTGCCTCCCGAGTGCTGGGATTAAAGGCGTGCGCCACCACCACCACCACCCAGCGGTTACAGCATTTTCTATCAGCAATTAATTGAATCCACAGATATAAAACCCGTGGAAGCAAAAACACTACTATACTTAATTTAGTAACTTCAAAACCACTTAAATAGTTTAAAAGGCAAAATACAACTAATCTTTAAGTCCATCATTTTAAGATCAATGTATCTCATGAGTGTGTTTAGAAGTTTGGCCACATGTTATATACTATATCTAATCTCTTATTTTAAATTTATAGAAGAAATTTAACTACTATATTCATATTGTTTATATTGGATTAGGAAAATGGCTCTGATTTTAGTGAGATGAGGAGATGATACTCTGCTTCTGCCTTGGCCCATCTGCTTTCACTTCAAGAGTTGCTTCTTTATGCTTCTATTAAATACATATGTACTTATATGTGTGTTCAGTGTGTTTTATACTTAGTATTGATTAAGGTTTTACTTATAGTGTTATTTGTGATGAGAAATATAAACAATGGATATCAAAATTTCTCTTCAGTATATTCTAGAATGTGTACTTACACTAATATTCTGTTTAATTAGATCATTTGAAAATTGTATAGCCATTTACTACTTTTGACTAAACCTGACAGTCTACCAATGTTACCTTAACTTTTGTTATTAAATGTGAAGCTCCTGAAACTTCCCCTTATAGTGTTTAAATTATACAGTATTTTGAAGTAATACCCACATAATTATGTGAAACAAATACCTGTATATATCAAAATCTGAGCTGTTTAGATTGGAAGGAAATGACATGTAGAGAAGCAATTACTGGCCTGTGGAGTTACTTAGTAAAGTGTTTGCTGGGTACCATGTTAGCCTGAGTGTGGGTCCCCAGAACCCGTTTCAAAGGTGGTGTAGTAGGCTTTATAATCCCGCTGCTGGGGATGAGGCAGAGACATGCAAAGTTCCCTGGTCAGTCAGTGTAGCCAGCGTGTGAGTTCCAGGTTCAGTAAGAGACTTTGTTCAAAAAATTAGGTGGATAGTGGTTGAAGAAAGACATAACCAACCTCTGGTCTCCACATACAGGTGCACATGCACTTGCACATACATGTGCATATACTCCACACACACTTGAAAAACACTTTTTTTTCCAACATAATATTTTTATTGATTATTTGGGAATTTCATATAATGTACCCTATCTTTCTAGGTCCACTCCCTGACTCTGGTGACCCCACCCCCACTCACTGGCACATGGTCAAACTCCTAGTGGCCTGCCCGTTATAGAAAACTGAGTCCTTCCCCACCCTCACCTCTGCCAGAAGCCACCAACTGTGAAGAGCTACAGTGTTTCATTATATAAAGGTCTGATTGACATACTTTTATGTGAACATACAGGTTTTTAAAATGTAACTCTACAGCTATCAACGAAAAGTTAACTACCTTGTGAAGTACAGACAGACTTATGACCTAACATGGTTCTTTCTCATGTGGCCAGATGATGGATTCCATCCCTTCAAGATCAGAGCTGAACTAAACCGAGACATCACCTACCCAGGGGTTTCCGTTCATCCTGTCCTTAGTTCTCAGTGGAACCACCATTTAGGCAGAGTTTCTCCTTGGTTACTATGCCAGAAGTGAAATGACATTCTGTTCTTTCCTAAGAGCAGGCTATGGAGCCAGAGGAATCTCACTGTAGGGTGTGGAGGCACAGAACAACCAAGGCCTAAAAAGAGTCGTTTTTTTTTTAATTGAGAGAGCAGCCATCTTGTTGGAGAGATGGCTGGGTGGTTAAAGAGCTACTGCCATTCTTCCAGAGGACTTGAGTTTGTTTCCCAGGTACTGCCTGTAACGCTTTCCAGGAGCACTCAAGGCCTTGTCCTCTTCAGACACTTGAGCTTACATGTACACACACACACACACACACACAGACACACACACACACACACAATCTACTAAGATTGTAGCTTCTTAATGCAGAATTAATTGTAACCTCTAACTTTATATAGTGGTAGTATGTTGAAGAATCCTGGTCTCTCTGTTTCTGTCTCTCTGTATCTCTGTCTGTGTATAGGACAGAGGACTAATTTGGGTACTGTTCCTCAGGCACCATCCCCCTTTTTTTTTGTCATTAGACAGGGACTCTCATTACCTGGGCTCATGAAATAGACCAGGTTGGCTTGCTAGCATGGCCCAAGGATCCCCCTGTCTCCTCCAGCCCTTCCTTCCCCAGCTTACAGACAAGAGCATCCATCACACCTGACTTTTCTACACAGACTCAGCCAGACTGAGTCCTTGTGCCTGTGTGACAAGTGCTTTACTGACTCTACCATCTGCTCTGCCCTCTTCTGTCTCCTTAGCAGGTGCTCCATGGTGTACTTTTCCTGTAAAGAAAACATGGTCTAACTTGTGCTTTCAGTCATGGGTATCATTTAGTTTAAACCAAACTAGTGTTTGGGACACTGACTAAAAGGAAAAACATAATTATTTTTGTTAACAGTTACTCCAAGATAATGTGACAAGTTATATGTGGCTCTAAAATGTATAAAATTATGACATGTATTCTGGAAGAGTGTTTGGAAGCTAAAAAGATACAAGGAAATAGACCTTGTTCCTGAGAGAAACAGAGCTGTGTCCCATTCTCCCATTATTGTTGACCTGGTTTCTACTCTGAACTTGACGACTCCGTCCTCAGCAGGACACTTCACTGTCTGCGTAGATGGCGGCAGCGGTAGTGACCATCTCTGCTGTTCTCCGCACTGTGTTCTTAAGAACACCAAGGCTTACACACAGGATTTAGAAGTTCTTGATACTGATTTTGCAGATGATTATCACAGAAGTAATTTTCTCGGGTTAAACAAAATTCCATTTTTTTTCAAACTATGTTTTCTTATCTCTAATCCTATGAAAAATACTTGAGCTTTTAGGCTGGAAGGCCCCATGTTTCAGTTCCTAACTCTGCAGATGAGGAGACGGGCCCACAGAGAGTCTTCTTCCTGTGCATCTTTCCCCACTGGTGACAGCTCAGTGGTGACTGCTGAGGAAGTGTCATCAGCTGTTTCTGGTCTTCTTCTTCTCCCAGAAGAAGCTACTTTGAGTAGTTCTTCATCTTTCTGTCCTGTTAAGGCCTGTAAAGACTCCACTAAACAGGCCTTATTAAAAACCTGTGTGGGTACTACAACTGTGCCACAGTTGAGGGGCTGTCACCAAATGCCTGCAGTCCAGACCCCAGGAAAAGACAGAGTAGTGCTTGATGAGCATGTATGAGCACAGAGGGGTACTTTGATGCCAGTGGGTTCCTAGCATAGCTAATAGGAAGGGGAGAGGAAGAACTGCCCTCCACCAGCTGACTGAAGAGCAGCCAGCGGAGTAGCCAAGTCTTGTTTCTAAACAGAATGATGTAAACTGAGAGGCCCTGGGGCCAGCCTGGCAGCGCCATCAACTTAGCTGTGTGCTGCCTGCTCCCTGCCTGTGTCCCAGGCTCTGGATGGCCTGCTGTCTGCTGATGAGAGGCACTCAGCACATGGCCTTATTCCTCAGAGCGTCACATATATGACAACTCGAGTAAAATGACAGGATGTCCTTTCTTAGAGTGGTGGTCTGAGAGAAAATGGCCCCACAGGCAGTGCAACTGCTAGGAGGGGTGGTCGTGTTGGAGGAAGTGTGTCACTGTAAAGGAAGGCTTTGAGGTCATATATATATTCAAGCTAGGCCCAGTGATGAGACAGTTCATTTCCTGTTGCCTGCAAGTCAAGATGTAGCAGGACACTTGGCTAATTCTCCCATACCATGTCTGTCTGCACTCCTCCATGTCACACTGTGATGATAATGGACTAAACCTCTGAAACTGTAAGCCACCCCAGTTAAATCTTTTTCCTTTATAAGAGTTGCCATGGTCATAGTGTCTCTCTTCGAAGCAATAATAACCCAAACTTAGGCACTTCGGTTTTCATAAATGTAAATTTGTCTGATTAATTTTAGTTTATTTTATCCTGATAAAATAATTTTAAATAACCTACTATTGCAATTTATCTTATTAAGTTTTACATTGTGGCATATGGGCTTTCTTATCTTCCATATGGCATCCTTTCCAGTACAAAAATCCTACGTTGGTATTACACCTACACTACACGTGTTTTGTCTCTGATTTTAGACAAAGTCATTGTTATTATTCTCATGTCACCATTTTAATGTTATGACCATCTTGCCTATATGATACCTAAGAACTTTGCTGTTGTTTTCTGTAGCAAAATTATGAATAGTTATACTAAATGCTTAAATACATGTTCCCAGGCATGCATCTACAAATATGACTGTTTTTGCAAAGTAGTTGGTATATTTAAGTAATGGGTTTGGTGAGAATCTAGCATGACATGTAATCATGCTTACTGGTAATATGTAATCAATAAATGTTCTTTGCTGACCATATAATATTTCATTTCAACAATCAAGAATTAATTCTCATTATCCCAAATAGTGAGATCTTTTGCTTTTAAAATTATAATTGACTGCTAATTAACAGAAGCAGGAAAGGGCTCTAAAAACGACCACATGGCAAATAGTTCCCTTTTTCTTCTTAAAGTAAATATTCCTCATTAAATTTCATGTTATGACTGCACCCATCCCAAATTCCTAAACCATAATCTTCCAGAGGCAGAAAGTCTACATTTTAGGTGCATTGTGGGTGATGAGGCTTGAGATTGTCTCCCTAGTCCTTGTACTCTTCAGGGTCTCTCCCTATCCTCCTCTGACAAGCTGTCAAAGCCCCACGCTCATAGCTGCATGTTTTGTAAAGTTTCTGAGTGACTACACCTACCGCCCTCTGCCTGGTCACCAGCCACAGGCTCCTCCCCACCACTTCTTCCTCCCTGTGCCCTTTCACTTCCCTCTGATCAAACAATGGAGACTTCTAAAACAGATCTGCAGCAGGCTGTGGGACTTAGTCTTAACATTTTTGTTTATCTGATTTTTACCCGCCACTGTAGAGCTTGCTCTGTCCTTAAACAGAATTATGTTTTACAAAAGGAAAAGGAGCCCTGTTTTTAAGTTTCTTAATAAGATAGGGCATTTTTCATTAGGTTAGTTCTTTGCTGTAAATATTTGAAAACAGGAATGAGATTATTAACATCTAACCAAAACAAGTCCTTTGTGTCTCCTGTGGAACAATGATCTTGGAAGCCCCCTGTGACTTGCTAGAGTAATTCCTGGTAAGTTATTGCCATCGTGTGTGTGTGTGTGTGTGTGTGTGTGTGTGTGTGTGTGTGTGTGTATGTGGTGTGTGCGCACACGTGCATGTGTGTACATGTTCATGTAGACATGTACATATATGAGTGTGTATATGTATAGAGGACAGAAGTCACTCTCAGTTCCTTAGCCACCACTCACTTGTTTTTTGAGACAGTGTCACTTACTTGTTTAGAGCTCATCAATTAGACAAGTCTAACTTGCCAGCTAGTCTCAGGGATCCCCCTGTCTCCACTCACCAGGCACAGGATCACAAGCACACACCATCACACCTGGCTTTTGTACACGTTTTGAAGATCATACTTGAGTCATTATGCTTACACAATGCCTTGGGGTTTCTATTGCTGTGAAGAGACACCATGACAACAGCACCTCTTATGAAGGAAAACATTTAATCAAGATGGCGGCTTACAGTTCAGAGGTTTTTGTCCATTATCATCATGGCAGGGAGCATGGTGGTATACAGGCAGATGTGGTGCTGGCTGCATCTTGATCAGAAGGCAACAGGAAGTGACACTGGGAGTAGCTTGAGCATAGGAGACTTCAAAGCCCACTCCCACAATGACCAACCTCCTTCAAGAAGACCACAACTATCCCACCAAGGCCACGCCTCCTAATAGCGCCACTCTCTTTGGGGGCCATTTTCTTTCAAATCACTTCCTGGCCTCCAAAGGCTTGTAGCCATATCATAATGCAAAAATGCATTCAGTCCAACTTCAGAAGACCCCATAGTCTATAACAGTCTCAAACTTATTTAAAAGTCTAAAGTTCAAAGTCTCTTCCAAAATTCATACAATCTCCTAACTGTAAAATCAAAATAAAAAAGCAGATCACATACTTCCAACATATAATAGCATAGGATATACATTACTGTTCCAAAACATAGGGAAGGGATAGCAAGGAAATACTGGACCAAAACAAGACCGAAAACCAACTGGGTGGATTCTAAACTCTGCATCTCCATGTCTAATGTCTAAACACTCTTCAGATCTCCAACTCCTTTCAGCTTTGTTAACTACAACACACTTCTCTCTCTTGGGCTGTTATCCCATGTTAGCAGCTCTCTTAGGAAGGTATCCCATGACTCTGGCATCTCCAACAACTTGGGTTCTCCAAGACAATCAATGTTTCAATTTTACAGCCTCATGCAGTGCTCTCTCTAGGCTTCCATTCAGCGACACCCTTCCCACATTCCTGGCTTCAAAGGCTTTCCTTAGTCATGGAGGCAAATTCCATAGCCTGTTTCTTCTGTCCTTAACTCTAAACCCAGAACCACATGGCTGAAGCTGCCAAGTTCTGCTGCTTTTTTGGGGCTGGAACATGACCCCCTTGTTCAGTTACATCTTCACCAGCTTTCTGTTTTCCATGGTTTCCTTTGCTGCCTAAGCTTGACTGTTCTTGAATTTGTTCTGGCCTTAAACTCAGAAATCTGCCAGCCTCTGCCTTCTGAGTGCTAGGATTAAAGGTGCGCACCACTGCACCTGCATCTAAGCTTTTCTTTGATTCCTTTTCACAAGTTGGAGATTCAACTGAGTGGGATCTTGCCCTCATGTCACCATTCCTTTTATTCCATTTCTTAATCCATTTATCTCCTTCAGCACAGGACTTAGCTCCATTCTACTTCCTGCTCCTTTTTTACTCAAATTTTACATTTTGTTATTACCCTGATCTGCTTGCTCCTTTTCATTATAAATTTTCATTAGAGTTACCACTAATATCTATATTGTTAAAGGCACTATATAAGTACAGTGCCTTAAACAAGATTAGAAATATACGTACAGTATTTTCTAACAAAATAATCTCAAAATTGTATACAATATAAAAAAATCTAATACAATGTAAAATATTTAAAACTAATAGTTGCTTTTTAAAAGTAGATTCAATAATAATTCAATAATCTACCTTTTATCATATATATGATATATATATCCTCCCCTTTTTCTCTTCATAGTAGATTAAATAATCTAACCCTTTATCCTATTATTTCTATATCTCTTTTTAAAAAATGAATAGGTTCAATAGTCTACCTCTTATCTATATCCTCTTTTTTCTTTTTCTTGTTTTTTTCCAAGCAAGAACCCTGAATCTAATCTCCTTGTTTAGCTTTTTATCCCTGACAATTATCATTTAACAACTTGTAACCAACTATCCTAAACAATGACAATTTTCTATAACACGCTGAATGACCAAAATTCACCCACTCCACCTCTTGTGAACATGTGCGTTGTTTTCTTAAAATTACTTCTTGCTGTCTGGGGGTGACAGCATCTTTAGGTTATCCTGAAAAGAAAAATTTGGAGTTAATTGTCAAGTCCTGGGAGAGTTAGCTGTATCATTTGTCCAGTCTCTGCATAAAGGGGAAGTGCAGGCTTGTATCAAGTCCTTGCTCGAGTAGTCTGTGAGGCTGGATCATCTCAGCTAGCCATCTTGATACTGCCTTGAGCAATTTGTAGTCCACAGCCAATCTTTGGGTGGTGTTTGTCATCTTAGTGGTATTCTGATGGAATCATCATTGTAGGGTCCCATCTTCTTTTTGGAGAGTTCAAAGTTGCTGTTAGGTGTGATCATGTTTCACATCATCATCTTTTTTGTGGGACATTTTTTCTGCACGATTTGTCCTTTTTCTTCAGATGTCTCATTTGTCCAGTGTTCTTCAGATTCCTTAGCCTTCATTCTGAAAGACCAAAACAAAAACTCTTCCCCAAGCCTTACTTACTTTGGGGAGGTTCCCTTTTGGCAAGTTATATCTAATTAAATTAAGTTAGTTTAAATTGAATGGTCATGCTGGTTGATGAACTATCACCTCTTCTAATTAAGAGGTCTCTCTTGTTCAAATCAAACCTTTATCAATTTTGGTGGTATTCATACCTTTTCTTCTACTGTAGAATAAAAAACAAAACCTCATTCCCAACATAATACATATCCTGGTTTCCATTCTGAGGCCAGCACATCTTTAAAATATACAGGCTGATTTAATTCTGTAGTTTTTTTCTATTATCCAATGTCTCTCCACAGCTGTTGTTCCTTTCTCATTAGCATTGAGAAAATTCAAATAGAGCATTATGCAGTCTATTTCTGGGAGGTTTTATTACCCCATTCTGTTTATTTAGCATGTCCTTTAGAGTTCAATTTAATCTTTCTATAACTGCTTGACCTATAGGATTATGTGGTATACCTATAATATGCTTTATATTGTAATAACCAAAAAATTGTTTTATTTGACCAGAGACATATGCTGTAGCATTGTCAGTTTTAATTTGAACAGGTATATCCATGATGGCCATCACTTTTAGCAAATGCGTGATTATAGAATCAGCCTTATCAGAACTCAGAGCAGTTGCCCATTGAAATCCTGAATAGGTATCAATGGTGTGGTGGACATATTTCAGTTTTCCAAATTCTACAAAATGAAACACATCCATCTGCCAGATTTAATTCCTCTGAGTACCCTTTGGGTTACACCCTGCTGGTAGTGGAGTTTGATTGTAATAAGAACAAGTAGGATATCTCCTTATAATTTCCTTGGCTTGTTGCCAGGTTATGGGAAAATCCTTCTTTAAACCCTTACTATTGACATGATGTTTTTATGAAACTCTGAGGCCTCCAGCACATTTCCTATCAATTGATAATCCTATCATTTCCTTATGCTAGAGGGCCTGGCAGACTCGTATGGGATCAGATGTGAGTTGTATATATGGGGTGATTCCTATTCCTGATTATTTCTTGTAACTGAATAACGAAATTAATTCTGACTCATTGGGGATAAATTCAGCAGTTTTAATATGTAAGACCACTCTTTCAGCATACTGAAAGTCAGTAACTATGTTGAAAGCTTCCGAAAAATGCATTAATACCATCAGAATGGCATATAATTACAATTTTTAAACAGAATTATAAGGACTTTGAATTACTTTACTTAAATTTTCCAATTTGTAACCTGCCTTTCCCTGTTTCCTTGCATTTGTATAAAATGTAAGGGCTCCAGATATTGGTGTTTCCCATGCAATGCGAGGCAGGATCCTGTTAATTCTCTTAGTAAGTTTAATTTTATCGCTTTTGCGATATTTATTGTTAATCTCTCACCAAAAATCACTGAAATCTCTTTGCTAAGGTTTACTTTCTGCCCATAATTTGTCAATTTCATCATTAGTTAAAGTTACTACAATTTCTGCATGGTCTTTTCCTGCTAATTGACAAAAGTCTCAATTTTCCTTTTAAAATCAACTCAGAGATTTTTTTTTCCACATAGGTTTTTAATTTTTTTACTCTGCTTATTTGGTAGAAATATCCATTCCAATATAATATCTTCCCTCTGCATTAAAGTTCCTGTAGGAGAATGCTTAGAGGGTAAAATAACCAGAACGCAATCAAGGTTATGATCCACGTGTTCATCCTGTATTTTCCTTTTCATCAAAGCCAATTCTCTCTCAGCTTCAGCTGATAATTCTCTTGGACTATTTAAGTCTCTGTAACTCTCTAAGGTTTTGAACAAATTACTCAGTTTATCATTTTTTACCTCAATAGCGGTCCATAGATTGGAAATGTCTCCAAATAACCTTTGGGAGTCATTAAAAGTCCGTAATCAATCTCTCCTAATTTGCACCTTTTTAGGTCTAATTTTTTGTAGATTTATTTCATATCCTTAATAATTAATAGAATCTCCTCTTTGTATCTTTTCAGGAGTAATTGGTAATCCCCCAAAGGGCAAAATTTTCTTTACTTCTTCAAACATTCTTTCTAAAGTATCCACATTTGAATCAGTTAGTAAAATTTCCTTCATGTAATGATAAATTATAGATATAGGAAATTGTTTACATATTACTTCTAATGGCTGTTGTACAAAATATTGGCACAGGGTGGGGCTATTTAACAGTCCCTGTGGGAGAACCTTCCATTGATATCTCTTGTCTGGCTTGGAATTATTATAAGTAGGTCCCGGTAAGGCAAATTTTTCTCTTTTTTCTTGTAAGGATATTGAAAAGAAACAGTCTTTTAAATCAATAACTATAAGAGGCCATCCTTTAGGTAACAGAGTAGGCAAAGGAATTCCAGATTGTATAGAGCCCATTGGCTGAATTACCTTGTTAATAGCTCTTAGATCTGTTACCATTCTCCACTTACCAGATTTGTTTTTAATAACAAATACAGGAAAATTCCCAGGGCTGGTGATTCTTTAATATGTTGAGCATTTAACTGCTCTTGTATCAGCTGATCGATCTAAGGCTTGAAGTTTCTCTGTTGTTAAAGCCCATTGCTGAACCCATACAGGCTTGTCTGTTAACCATTTTAAAGGTAGGGCTCTTGGTGTCTTTGAAAGATCAGCAGTTGTTGTGCCCTGCTCTTGTACAGTCTGGATGGTCGGTGACTGTTCTTTATAACACCTTCCCATATTTTTCTCAGAAACATATGTTAGTTTATGATTTGTTCCTGAGATTGAAGGAATGCTATTCTGGGTATTCTATTGTTGTAATAAATCATGTCCCCATAGATTCAGAGCTTTATTAGCCACATATGGCTTTAATTTTCCTCTCTGCCCTTCTGGCTCTATACATTTGACCCATCTCATGCTCTGTTTCACTTGAGATAGTGTTCCAGTCCCTAAAAGCTGAATATATACCTCCAAAAGAGGCCAATTTGGATGCCAAGATTCTGATGCAATTATTGTTATGTCCAAACCTGTGTCTACAAGACCTTCAATGAGAATATCATTTATTTGTATTTTTAAATTTGGTCTTTGTTCATTTATAGAAGTTTGCCAAACAAAACAAAACAAAACCAAAGCAAACAAACAAACAAAAAAAAAAACCACTTTATGGTTTCTCATGAATTTTTTGTTCTCTCTTCTATAGTTGTTCTATCACCCCAAGCAGTATGGTTCTTTACAATAGGCATTAGGTTGTTTAATGGCTCTGGGAAGGGGGTCTCTTCTATGATGGCAGGAAAGGACTGAATTGAATTTGTCATGGGGGCCTGTAAGAGGCCCCTCAGGGAGTTTCCTGATAGCAAAGGCAAGGGATTACCTTTCTTTCCCTTGTTGATCTACATTCATTAGTCCAATGTTTGCCTTTACCACACCTTCTGCATAATCCAGAAGGGAGGGGTGTTCTGTTGCCATTGTTCCTTGAAAAAACATCGTTTGTACCCTGTCTCGGGGGGGGGGGGGACATTGTGGGAATGTCCTGTTTATAGTCCCTTTTTAGGTGACCTTGTTTACTGAAATTAAAACACCTGACATTACTATTTTTTTTCAAACCTCTGAAAATCACCTCTCCTATCCAAGCGTCATCATGGTCATGAGATCCAATATTTATTGTATTTCAGATCCATTCCTCCAAGAACGCTGATTTTGCCTTTCAATGGCCTAATTGTACTTTTGCATTGTGCATTAGCATTTTCAAAAGCCAGAGATTCAATTATTATCTGTCTAGCTTCTGAATTTGGTATCATTCTATTTACTGCTGAAGACAGCCTTCATAAGAAATCAGTGAAGGTTTCTTTTGGGCCCTGTATAACTTTTGTAAATGACTCAATTTTCTTTCCTATTTCTTCAAATCTGTCCCAAGCATTCAAGGATGCCTTTTGGCATAGAATTAGAGTGTGGTCATCTTATAACTATTGTCTTTGTTTATCAGCATAATCTCCTTCTCCAAGAAATTGGTCTTGGGAAATTTCCATACCTCTAGCCCTACTCCGTTGTTCAATGGTCTTAGCCTTCTTTCCACCAGGTCCTTTATTGTAACTGGAAACCAGCCTCTTAAGACCTCTGTAACCAGATCTTACCAGTCTTTAGGGATAATTCTATTACAAGTTTACCATGAGTTTAACATTTGCTTTATGAAGGGAGAATGCATACCATATGATACTATAGCTTCTTTGAATCTCCTCAAATCTAACATTTGCATAGGAGTTTATTCAGCTCTTATACAGACTTGGAGATATCTGTCATTTGGCAGTTCCTGTGAGGTTGCTGGGTAGATTAAGGTTGGCTGTTTCAAAGCTTTAGGCTGTTTCTCTGTAACTGTATAATGCAATGCTGAGATTGGTTCTCCTTTAAATTCATCTGTCTGGGTCTGAATATCTCTATAATCTGTTTTAACAAGTTTTTCTTAAACTTTCATTTTGGCACTCATATTAACCAACATTATAGATGATAAAACAAAAAGTATTTGTAATTGACATTACCTCTATCCTTCAACATTAGTTACCCTCTCATTTAGTTGTTCCATTTTCAGACTACATAATGTGTTATCAAACAGAGCAAACACCCTCTCGTAAAAATGTCTCCTATTTTTTAATGTGGGAAAAATTCTTTTTTAACTAATTTCTCCCTTTAAGAAATCTTAATTGACTCACCAACTCTGCAGACTGCATAGAACAGTAGGAGCCCAAGGGAGTTTCAAGGCAGCACTTAGTAGCAGCTGAGATGGGGTTGTAGGCTCTCCCTGCACCAGGGGAGAAGTGAAAGATCCAGCTGGTTAGGGACTCTGGCCCACTTGAGGTGGAAACTCCAGCTGCATGCAGCTCAGGACTGAACTGGGACCTGCAAGGCCATAGGCAAGTAGCTTTTTCATGAATTTGTGCTACAAATGTTGGGCACCAGATGTAACATGAATCTTAAAAGGTCTTATAATAAAGCCCAGAGCCAGATAGTGGGGTGAAAGCTGAAGGATCAGAGAAGCAGAACAGCAGTCACTAGTTCTTACCTCTACAAAATCCTCAACCTCAAGAGAGCGAGTCATGCCTTATACCTTTCTGTGTCCTGCCGTCCTGCCATATTACTTCCTGAGATTAAAGGCATGTGTCACCACTGCCTGGTTCTGTTTCTTTCATGTAGCCCAGAGTGGCCATACAGATCTCTGCCTCCCCTGAGTGATAGGATTAAAGGTGTGTGCCACCACTGTCTGGCCTCTGTGTCTATTTTAGTGCTTGGCTGTGACTTCTGATCCCCAGGTAAGCTTTATTATATTGTGTACATAGATACACAGTATATCACCACTGCAGACTCTTTGGAAAATGGCAAAAAAGCAGCCCTTTCTTCACCAAAATATCACAAGATAGATCTCTAGGCAACATATTAAATTCTCTACCTCTGAAACCTTTTGAGCCAGCCTCTCTACAGTTCAAGTCATTCTCAGCACCATTGTCTTCCATACTTCTACTAGTATGGCCCATTAAGCAGTGCTTAAAGCATTCCACTACAGTCGTAAGCCAAACTCCCAAAGTCCAAATTCCTCCAAACAAAAATATGGTCAGGCCTATAATAGCAATACCCCAGTCCCTGGTACTAACTAATGTCTTAGTCTAGGTTTCTGTTGCTGTGAAGAGACACCATGACCAATGGAAACCATGTAATAGGATAACTTACATTCAGAGATTTTAGTCTGTTATCATCATGGCGGGGAGCATGGTGGCATCAGGCAGACATGGTGCTGGCTACATCTTGATCAGAAGGCAACAGGAAGTGGACTGTAACACTGGGAGTAGCTTGAGCATAGGAGACCTCATAGCCCACCCCGACAGTGACACACTTCCTCCAACAAGGCCACACCTACTCCAACAAGACCCAATTCCTAATAGTGCCACTCCTTTGGGGGACCATTTTTCTTCAAACCACCACACACAACACACCCTTTGTGCACTTGAGCTGCCATCCTGGATGCTTTAATTTTTGTGTCTTGTTTTTCTTTAGTCTGTTAGGGATAAAATTAGTGATAGAGGATACAGCTCATTGTCTAAAGTGGTCACTAACACAGGAGTAGAGTGGGTTTAGTTAATTTCACTGGGATAATCACAGGTACCTTCGTTAGCAAAGTGTGCTAGGCATTAGGATGGATTTTTCTAGCTTACTCCTCTTAATAGAAAGCAGGGAGGCTCTGATGCCTATTTTAAATAACTGGTCCATGGGTACTTTTAGATGTGGAAAAAAAAAAACAAAAACAGAAAAAATACTGAATTGGTAGCTTATTATATTTACTTTAAATGTGTCATCTTTTTTAAAGTTTTTTTTTTTTTTTAACTTTATGACTGTGGATGCTTTTCCTGCATGGATATCTGTGTACTACCATACACATGGACACAAGCAAACAGTGAGCCAGCAATTGAACCTAATTATGCCTTGGCCATGATGTAGCCACATAGATGACAGGATTTACTGTACATTCTCAGCAAGACATACTCTAAGGACAAAAGTGATAGACTCTAAATTCGGCCCAATAGTCTTAACTATTTACTAGTCACAGTGGCTAGAAGGAATTAAGATTTTCTACCTATAAAGGAAAAATAAGCATAAGTTTTCAAAAATCATATAAAAACACTCAAATTTGAATCCAAAGAACTAATAAGATCCCTTTTACTTTTCTTCTTCTTCTTTTTGAGAAGAAAAGTTTAAAGCAAGGTTTCTCTGTGTAGACCAGCTGGCCTTGAAAGATCTTGGATCTCTTTAAAAATGTTCACACTGCTTGTCTTAATCACTGTTCTGTTGCTATGAAGAGATGCCATATAAGGCAATTTATATAAAAGAAAGTGTTTGAGGACTTGCTCACAGTTTCAGAGGATTAGAGTCCCTGACCATTAGTCTGTGGAGCAAAGCATCAGGCAAGCAGCCGTGGTGCTGGGGCATCAGCTGTGAGTTTGCATGTGATGCACCAGCAGGAGGCAGAGAGAGCTGACTGGAATAGAGTGGACTGGGGACCTCAAAGCCACCCCGTGACACTGCTTGTCCAGCAAGGCCACACCTCCTAACCCTCAATATAGAAGGTTATGGGGCCACTCCACTTCAGACCATGGCACTCTTCTATTCACAGTAGCCAGGAAATGGAAACAGCCTGGATGCCTACCAACTGATGAATGAACAAAAAATATATGCAATGTTATTTGTCTGTTAATATAAGGAATTATGAAATTTGTAGGTAAATGGATGGAGCTGGAAATAGTTATTCTGAGTTTGTGTGTGTGTGTGTGTGTGTGTGTGTGTGTGTGTGTGTGTGTGTGTGGCGTTGAATGGAGTTACCTTGCAGCAGGAGATAATATAACCACTAGGCTAGAAAATAAAAACCCGACACCAGGAATGGGTTACCTCTTTTTCAGTTTTAGCCAATGGAGTCCCATAGATCCCCAGCATTGTGGATACTATTGCCAGTGTTCTCAGTTATCCTCTGGAACTTGATCATATTGCTGGAGACACCACATACTTCACTCATAGAACATGGATAAATCATGCTGATACTTACCTGGAAGCCTCATACCTACTGGTTAAATTTCATGGTTTGGAGGATGCTATGTGCACTCTCAGAAGAGAATAATAATCTTCAGTCACACCCAGCTGTGACCCCTGTAAGCTACAACTGGCCAGACAAAGATGTGACCACTGGCATAATAATGGCATGATTGTTGTGGGAGTAACCAGCCTCTTTCTGCTTATATCTAAGGTCCACCCTATGAGGTGAAAACCACACCTGGCACTGTTAAAGAATCAATCCATGAACCTGTGGCTAGATAGGCCCTAAGCCCTGGGAGAGAACCCAATACTTCCATTTGACTGAATTGACATAGTATTAAAACTACTCCTCATAATCTATTGTTATACCCCTGGGTATTAGTGTATCTCTCAACCCTCACTGGAGAAACTTCTTCTTACAGTAAATGGCAATTAACATAGAGACCCTGTATTGTTCAGTGTGCAAGTAGGAAAAGACTGGGGTGCTCAGTGCTAAAACACACACACACACACACACACACACACACACACACACACACCAACTATACAGGCTAGTTTTATGTGTACTTGATATAAACTAGAGTCTTTGGAGAAGAGGAAGCCTCGATTGAGAAAATGGCCCCATGAGATGGGGCTGTAACAAGCCGTAAGCATTCTCTTCGTTAGTGATTGGTATAGGAGGATAAGCCCATTGTGGTGGAGCCACCCTAGGCTGGTGGTCCTGGGTTCTGCTGGGGACCAGCCTCAGCAGTTTTGGGGGTTTGAAGGATGGGGTACCTGGCAGGCGCTGTAATGACTCAGAGACAGTGCTTGTGCAAGCTGACAGGTGGCTTTGGGCTTTTGCGGTTGCTAAGTAGCTGTTTTGCTATCACTTTTTAGCCTTTGCTTTTGCCTTGGTAACCTTAGTTTTTATTACTACAAGCAAGGGAAAAGAAAAGAAGAAAAAATTACATAATATAAAATGTTTTTATAATTTTAAAGGTTATTTTTAAAAAATTACCAACAAAGCAAGCATAATTTATTTTTATTATTAATAATTATACAATATTTAAGCACTTAATTTAAAGGCTAGCAACATGCAATTTTGCAAAAGAGGTGAGAATAAAAACAGTGGTTAATGTACTAAGGTTATTTTTGTTCACAGCCTGCTTTAACCTAAACCCCTGCAGCCGCCTTAATTTTCTGTTAGTCCTTTGCAAACATTAAGCCCCATAACTGGTGGGCCATAATAAACTTAAACAAAAAATTGGTCTTTGCAAGTTAGCAACTTTGATTTTTTTATATTTTAACAATTTTTTTAAAACCTAATTTAATTTTTAAAGCTTTGATAAACAAGCTTACTTTTTGGCAGCTTTTTTAAATTTAAAAACCCAATAAAATTTATAGCAATAATTTTATTAATTGCCACATTTTTTACATTTTTTTAAAAAATTAAAAATATTTAAATTAAAATTGCCATTTTTGGGGGGTAAAGGCCACTATTTTTTTATTTTAGGTTTTTATACTTTTAATTTATTATTTCATTTATATGTTACTTTATTTACAGTTTTTAGCCAATATCCCTTAGGGTTTTATGTTTTATACAATTCTCTTAAAATATTTTTAAGAACTAAATTATTTATTATGGCCAATTTAAATTTAGTGTACTAATATACATTATACCATGTGCTATAGTTAATCACACATTTACTACAATTTATTTAAACCTAAGAAGCTTTTTTTAGGCTGCATTTTTTTTATAAACTGCATAACTGCTTTAACCGCAGCCTAAATAATTATTTTTATATAATTTTTATAAAATTTATTTTACTTTTTTATATTATAAAAATTACCATTAATTTGAAAACACAAAACATAAAAATTATTTTAAAAACTAGTATTACAAAAAATATTTATATAAAAAAACACGCACACCACAAAGCATAACCTTAAAACATGTAAGCATTTTTGTCTTGACCCTTTAAAGGCGTGCTAAGCAAAAAAAAAATTTTTTTTAATGCACAAAAAATTAATGGTTTACCATTTTGGGTCCCATTTTTTTATCTTTGCTGGCAGCACGTCAGCCATCTTATATGCTGTCCCCCTCAGGGTTCTAGATGAAAGCAGACTGAACAACCCATAGGAAGGAAGCCAGTAAGCACACCCCTCCATGACCTCTATATCAGTTCCTGCCTCCAGGATCCGGCTCTGTTTGAGTTTCTGCCCTGATTTCCTTCAATGGTGATGTGGAAGTATAAGCCAAATAAATCCCAGTCTCCCCAAGTTGGTTTTGGTCATGGTGTTTGATCATAGCAATAGTAATCCTAACTAAGACAATCTCCCTCCCCCAAGGCTCACAGGGATCTTTATGGTAGAGGGGGTGGAAAGATTGTAAGAGCCAGAATTGGTGGATACCATCAGGTAAATAATGTTTTCCAGACAAAGCAGGGAAGTTGCATAGGCACTTACAGCAGTTTTGACAATGTGGACAATACTTGAATAGGTCAAATCAGACAAAAACCCAGAATGGAGTAATTCTGGAAAGTGGGTACAAAATCCCACCACTAGTTGAGAAGCTGTTGGCATTTGATGACTGTAGCAAGAGGTGACATGAGGCTAGCCGCCAAACCTACTTGCCGTAAAGGGAGAAGTACCACCAACATCCATTTCCTAAAGGGTTCCAAAGGTGACGCAATCAAATGACTGTTCCCAATTGTTTTTCAGAACAGTTTCTCTAGAAGGATCCTCATAACGATAATGGAAGAGTCATTCTTTTGTGTGCAGTGTTCATAACTCATAGGTTGTCTTTGCTTATTCCCCTGTAGTCAGTCGTTCCATCCCTGGCCAATCATACCCCTTCAAAATGCTTCCCACACCATTCTTAAATAACCAGCTGGCCTTTGATACCTCTCCTGCTTTCTGGGGAAAGTCCTCCTTTTCCTGAAAAAGAATTCTAGAAATCCAGAAAAATACTTCCAAAGGCTAGTTATTTCCTCCAGGATAGTGTGTGTGTGTGTGTGTGTGTGTGTGTGTGTGTGTGTGTGTATACACATACATGATGTCACATATACCTCCCTCCCTTAAAAACAGTCTTGCTACTGAATCTTTATTCTTTACTTTTTAAATAAAATTTTTGGTAATTCTGTTATATTGTATCTATATTTTGATCATATTCACTCCCTAACTTCTCCCAGAGTCACGCCCACCCTCCTCCCTCAATTTTGAGCCCCTCTCCCCCTACCACATAATACTGAATTCAGTTTCTACTGGCAAACTACTCCTGGGCATGGAGCCTGCCCTGAAATGTATTTGCCTTATCAGGGGTCACATCATTAACTCAAACAGATTGACTTTTACTGACAGGAACTGTATGTCCTTGCATCCTGTTCCTCTCCTGTGCTAGTGTTGGGTCAATAGAGATGATGTTTGCCTCTGAGACACTAGACACCTGTCAGTCTTAGTTTCTTTTCTGATTATTGGCAGAATGTCCAAAATAAGCAGGTGGAAGTGACCACCCGCAAACCTGTAGGGAGCATTCCCTGGCCTCAAGGACATCCTCCATCTCCTGATGTGTGGAGTCCCCCCTGCTTCCTTTCATCGCCTTCTAAAATAGACACATCTATAAAATTCCAGTGCAGCTTGGAATTGTTCTAGATATACTTAGGAAATGCCTGTTCCCAGTTCATTGCCTCCCATAGGAGAGGGAAGTAATAACCTCCATTTGTTTCTTTCTCTCAGCCATGGAATTCCATGAACACTTGCACAGTATAGGCACCAAGGAGGGGCTGAAGGAACGAAAGCTGCAGAAGGCGGTGGAGAGCTTTACCTGGAACATCACCATCTTAAAGGTACGCACTCTCTGCCTTTCTGTTGCTATGAGAGAATACCACGACAAGGCAACTCAGAGAATTTATTTTGCTTCCCATTCCAGGGGGATGAGTCTATTATGACAGGGATGCAAGGTAGCAAGCAGGCATGGCCAGAGCATGAGGCTGGGAGCTCATATCCTCAACCACAAATATGAAACAAAGAGCCACCTGGAGGTGGGACATGGCTCTCAGTGACACACATCCTCCAACAAGGCCACGCCTTCTAGACCTCCCACCAGTGCCACCAGTGGGAGCCAAGTGTTCAGACGCCAGAGCCTATAGAGGATATTTCTCTTTTAAACGATCACACTCCAATCCTGGGTTTCCATAGGCTCATGGCCATATCATAATGCAAAATGAATTTAGTCTCACTTCAGAAGTCCTCATAATCTTTCACAGTCTTGACATTTAAAAGTCCAGTCTCTTCTGAGATTCAAAGACAGTCTCTACTTGTGACTGTAAAATAAAATATAAAATTACATAATCAAACATACAGTGGCACAGACTATATATTACCATTTCAAAAGGGTAAAATGGGAACATAGGTAATACCAAACCAAAGCAAGACCTAGCAGGTGAAATGCCAATCCTGTAGCTCCCTGTCCACATTCAGGGACTTTAGTTTTAAAGGACTTTGATGGCTCAGCCCCTCCAGCTTTGCTGTGCTGGCCCCACTCCCTGTGTACAGCCCTCCCTGGCAGAGGCCCACAGCTCTGTTATCTCCAGCACCTTGTCTCCATTGCATCCCAAGCTTTGCTTTCATGGCTTCGTGTACTGGCACATGTTGCCTGGCCTGAGAGGCTCTGTGAAACTGGAGAAGAAGAACCCATAACTGCTTCACTCTTGCATCCCTTGTCCTCTGAACCCAGCACCCCATTTGGATGACACTGCCAGGTTTGGCTGCCAGTCTGGGGTGGGCACTGCCCTTGGAGTCACACGAACAGTTGTGCTCTATTCAGTTGCTTTCTAAGAATAAACCATGGCTAGGCTCTCTTAGGTTCGTTGGAGATTTAAATGGATGGGTCTTGCCCTGAGGACGGTCTTCCCTGTGTTCCACCCCAGAGCGGCCTAATCTTAAAGACACTGTTGTCCTTGGTAGTTACAGCCTGTCTTCCAGCACAAACCGTGGCTGGAACCTTAAGCTTCCTAGTGCTCTTTATCTCTCACTGTCGTTTGTAATCTCTTCCTGCCTACTGGCACTTTTTCTGTGTAGACCTGCACAGGTGTTTTCAGTAACAACAATAACACCATAGGCCCAACATTACTGTCTTGAAATTTCTTCTGCCAAACATGTCACCCTTAATTTTTAATTTAGCCTCAGACAACTTCTCAGGGCATGGGCAGAAAACAGCCAGATTCTTTGCTACAACATCATAGGAATGGCCTCTAGCCAATTTACCCCCTCTGGAACCTTCTCTTCTGTAGTGGTTGGTCTCTGTAGGAAAGAGAAGTGTCCTTGATGAGGGATGAGGAGTACAGTTATCTGTAGATGGAAGAACTCCATTGTACACACAACTCTAAGCACTGCTGGGAACTTGTACTAGAGGCTACTACTGTAACAACTTTTTAAATTTATTTCTTTTCTCTTTTGATATTACAATGACATCATTTCTCCTCTCTTTCCTCCCTCCAAACCCTCCTATATTTCTCCTTGTTCTCTTTCAAATTCATGGCTCCTTCTTTCATTAATCATTATTTCAAACATGTATGTGTATACACATACATATTTCTAAACACATAACTATAACTTGCTCAGTCCATGTAGTGTAACTTGCGTGTGTGTTTTCAGGGCTGACCGTGTGGTGTTGGCAAACAAATGGGTGTGCTTCTCCCTGGTAGACTACTTCTTCCACTCTCAGCACTGCTTGATATGACTTACATTTCTTGTCAAGATTCTTGGAGGTGTGTGTGTGTGTGTATGTGATTTGATACTGTCCTGCAAGGCACATATATTTGTTTAAAATCTTTTATCTATTTTAAATTTAATGATATTTGTAAGCAATATTGCTATGTCTCTAAGCTTTGTTGCTCGGTTCCAAAGTATAGCATTTGCCATTAATCTTGTCGGAGTGGAATGGGTGCTGGGAGAGAACACGGGCTGCCCCGTGCTAGGCAAGCTCTACCACTGAGCCACACCGTCAGCCCTTTCCTTCCGCATGTCTCATACCCTCATGGCTTCCACCTTACGCTGTGTTCCACACTCACAATTGGTTTGGAACCCCCTCTGCCACCTGCTTCAGATTCCGGCCTCAGTGGCCGCCCTAAACTGCAGGCGCCTTATGTCCGGTTGCCCTCTCAGACACGCTGGTGCTGCTTCCTCTGGTGGCACCGTGTGTTTCATGTTTGTAGTTTTCTGTCGCCGTCTCTTCCCTCCTCTCCAGTCGTTTCATCCTCAGCTCCACACAGACCTCAGAAGACCTCATTACCTCTGCCCCTCTCTTGTTTGGTTGAGTGTAAGAGAGAACATCCTGTTTCTGTGGCTTCCAGTCTAACTACTACCAGCTTTATGAACCTGTTAAATTAAGTGTCATGTGGTGCTGCATGCTTGTGATCACAGCACTTGGGAACTGGAGCAGGAAAACCAACTGTGAGGCCTGCCTGGACCGAGTTATGCCACAGGAGTGATGGCAGAATCTCATGGTGGAAAAGTCCTGGTGTGACTGGCAATCAGGAGCAGAAATTCACTGAGACTAGCTGACAGAGATGGGTGGGAGGTGTTGGCACACATGGGAGATCATGAGAGCCTGCAGGGAACTCTGATCAAAACACTGGATTCCTGCCTGAGAGGGCCAGGAGCCATCAGAAGCCCTGGTGGTCTGGAACATCTGTGCCCTTTAGGGCCAGGGCTCTGCTAGCTGAGCTCTGTGCATCTCCGCATCCTTCCTCACCAGCTAGCTCCTGCTCAGACACTTCCCACTTCTTTAATGCCTGGCCTCTCCTTGGCCTTCTGTGACATGCTCTTTTTGAGCTCTATAATAAGTGAGCCCTCTATGGTTTTTGCTGGTTCAGCCCAGCCTTTTAGTTCCAGACCAGCCATCCCACAGTGGCAGGCCTCCTCAGATTGGTTCTTCCCAGCCCCAATCCACTGTGTCCAAAAGATGGCTACCTTCACTGGCTGCTCCAGTAACAAACGACCTCAAAACTAGTGGCTCAAGATGGCCTCCCCCTTGTCCCTGCCCCCACGATTCTGTACATTAGCTGAGGTCAGCTGAGAGCTTTTCCTCATCCATGTAGTTTTGGCCAGGGCCCCTCAGAACAGGCTTCACTCCCCTGGCTGGCATCTCACTTAAGGGCCGGGGCCGAGGGCTTGCATAGTGTATGTTTAGTGGGTTAAGGGCAAGCTACTTACAAACCAAGCTGCCATCAGATGAAATGTCCAGCTGGTTCCCCCATGTCCTGCACTGTCAGCCCTCGTAAGCAAGGCTAGGAAGGAAACTCCAAAAGCAATTAGAGACTTATTCTCTCTAGGAACATAAGACTTCTGCCCAAAATAAGTCAATAAACCAGATGGTGTCTGTACAGACATAATCTAGATTTTCTTCATTTACCCTTGGCTCAGTACTTACCTTAGAAACTTGAAGACTGTCTCTCCAAAAGTTAATATGATGACCCGTGGATGACTCTTTTTGCCTTTAAGTATTAATTCTCAGATGTTTTAGTTACTGTATTACGAGTGATACCACATGTTGCCAGTTTTTCTGGAAAGCTATACTTGACGAGAAGTTAATTTCCTATTTAAATGGTGTGTGGAAATGTAGAGTGGCTCAGCAAAGCAAACGGTTGTGTTCATCACGAGGCAGACTGCTCTTTCTGACCTGTGTACCACTGTGCAATGATTCCTCAGCTGCTGTGTGACCACACAGAAGGAAGGTGTGAGAGAACTCCCCGCCTCCTGTGAGGGTGACCACACAGGAGGTGTGAGAGAGAGCTTCGGGTGTGAGGGAAGGTTCCTGGGTTGCTGCTTCTCCAGTGCTCTGCGCAGTGCAGCGCTGATCTGGCCCACCCCTCCCTCACTTCTGCAGTCTGACTGCTTCTGAAAACTCCTCCACTTGTCTACAGAATGCCTGTGCTGTGCCAGTGGGTGAGCCTGCCCACCCACGACAGATCCATGACCGGGAAATGAGTCAGAGCCAGCCTAGAAAACATTGTAGTTCAGATACAATGATACCCAATAATGGCTGGACTCTGGTGTGATATTTCCTGGGGACGTGGCGGCTGCTGGGTGGAAGGCATCACTCCCGACATTCCTTGGACCTGCCAGGATCCTCTCCTGCTCCTGTCCAGGCCTAGCTCCTACTACCTGCTCTATAATGCCACCTAGTAACCTCCATCTTAGGTGAAGAAAAGAGGGAATTGCTTTCTTGAGAGAATGGCATTTCTTCTGGATTTAAATTAAGTTGGTTTTTTGTTTTTCTTTTTTTTTCTCCTTTTTTATTTATTATATTTGTGTTTTAATTTTACACATCAGCCAGCCATGAGTTCCCCTGTCCTCCTCCCTCCCGCCCCCACCCCCACCTTCTCCCAACCCCTCCCCTTCATTCCCATCTCCTCCAGGGCCAAGACTCCACTGGGGATTCAATTCAACCTGGTGGATTCAGTACAGGCAGGTCCAGTCCCCTCCTTCCAGGCTGAGCAAAGTGTCCCTGTGTAAGCTCAAGGTTCCAAACAGCCAGCTCATGCACTAAGGACAGGTCCGGGTCCCACTGCCTGGATGCCTCCCAAACAGTTCAAGCTATTCAGTTGTCTCACTTATCCAGAGGGCCTGATCCAGTTGGGGGCTCCACAGTGTTTGGTTCATAATTCATGTGTTTCCATTCTTTTGGCTATTTGTCCCTGTGCTTTTCCAATCTTGGTCTCAACAATTCATGCTCTTACAGTCCCTCCTCTTTCTCGACAATTGGACACCTGGAGCTCCACCTGGGGCCTGGCTGAGGATCTCTGCATCCACTTCCATCAGTTATTGGATGAGAGTTCCAGCACAACCTTTAGGGTGTTTGGCCATCTGATCACCAGACTAGGTCAGATCAGGCCTTCTCTCGACCATTGCCAGCAGTCTACAGAGGATGTATCATTGTTGATTTCAGGGGACCTCTCCAGCACTCTGCCTATTCCTGTTCTCATGTGTTCTTCATTTATCATGGTCTGTTATTCCTCATTCTCCCTTTCTGTTCTTGATCCAGCTGGGATCTCCTGCTCCCCTAAGCTTTCTTTCCCTCAAACCTTGCCCTTCATTTCTCCCACTGTCATCCAGGTTGTTCATGTAGATCTCATCCATTTCTCTGTCATTGGGTGATCCCTGTGTCTTTCCTAGAGTCCCATTTTCTAGGTAGCCTCCCTGGAGTTGTGTAGCAGTCTAGTCATCTTTGTTTTACAACTAGTATCCTCCTATGAGTGAGTATATACCATGTTTGTCCTTCTGAGTCTGGGTTACCTCACTCAGGATGAATTTTTTTTCTAGATCCATCCATTTGCCTGCAAACCTCATGATGTCATTGTTTTTCTCTGCAGAGTAGTACTCCATGTGTATATGTACCATATTTTCTTTATCCATTCTTCAGTTGAAGGGCACCTAGGTTGTTTCCAGGTTCTGGCTATTACAAACAATGCTGATATGAACATAGCTGAGCAAATGCCCTTGTGGTATGATTGAGCATACATGAGTGCTATAGCTGGGAGAGATGGATTCACAATTTTCTAAGGGCTGGAGAGATGGCTCAGCCATTAAAGGCTAGGCTCACAACCAAAACTATAAGTTGAGTTTTCAATTTGAAATCATACAGAGCTTTGGTAAGTTGGAGGATAACCACAGATTAGGTAAGAGCCCGGAGTGAGGGCAGAAGTCTCAAGAGTAAAGATGAACCCGCCCGGCATCCTTGGGTAGCCAGGATGCTGCACCATACCGTGTCATTTTCATTCCCTGGGGCAGAGCTGCTGGAGGGTGTTATAGAGAGAAATCCATGGAGTCTGCTTAAAGGGCAAAGGAATGTATTAGGAATGAAACTCACTGCACCACGGGAGATTTACTGTAGTGTCTTGGAAAGCAGAGTTAGAGTCCCACGCTGTTCTTCCACCTGGTCCGTCTCAGCACCCAGAACCACAAGGGAACGAAGAGAAACTGCCTATGTGCATCTCAGGTCTTAAGTGTCCCAGGGAGGCCACACCCCCAGGACATGTACTTCAAGGTCATAGGCAGGTAGACCAGTTACTTGCTGCATCTCTAGGGGCGGGGCTTCATGGCCATAGACAGACAGACAGCTATCCACTACAGGACATAACAGTAGACTGCAAACAGTGTCCTATCACTTGTAATGCACATTTTCTCTGTCAGCCACGAGTGCCTGTGTGGGAAAGCCACAGGGTGAAAGACAGGGCACACTCAGACAGTTCTCACACCTGGAGAAACGCATGCATCTGTTGTTCTAGCTGTGAATTACTTGTTCTTATGTGATCTTGTTTCCAGTTTGAGGTTTAGTGAGATTTCAGTGGAAAGTGGGCGTGACCAATAGGAGGCCTTCCACTGGGTACTGTGCTTGGCTTTAGCCTCCCTCATGAGAGAATGGTGAGGGATGCTTTACAGCCTGTAGCCAGAGCTCCCACAGCCCCACTGTTTTATTCGACACACCAGAGCTGGAAGTCTCTATTACCGCTTTGGTATTTAAGTCACAGGAAGTGTGTGTATGCCACATTGTCCACACTCTGAAACTGTGGAAATTCCATTTCATTTGCTTCCGTGAGTGAGGTCCAGCTGTCTTTAGGTGGGGTTCACGTTTACTTGAGAGGAAGATGAGACACACATAGAAAGCGAAGTGTATTTCAGTGTAATTGCTGTTCAGATTCTACCTTGGTCATAGTCCCTAATTTGTCCAAATTTAGCTTCTCTGCTGTCAGCTAGGGGCAGAAGAGTGTCTCACAAGCAATCTTTACACCGCCAACTCCAGCACCTGACACAAGGCAGGCACTCAGTAAATGGCAGGTAGTGTTCCCAGAAGCCTTTGCTGTTTGGTCTCTGACATAGTGTAGGCTTTGTGGCTTCAGACTTGCTTCTATAATTACAATCGAGAGCCCTTCTGACCCAGTTTCAATGTGACTGGAAGAAATGCACTAAAGGCCAAAGCAATAGCTCGGCATGGATCACTCCGGGGAAACCTGGTTTTGAGTCCCAGCACCCACATAGCAACTCACAAACATCTGTCATTTCAGTTCCAGGTGGTTAGACACCCTCTTCTGACCTCCACAGGCACTTGCTAGCACATGGCACGCAGATATACCTGTAGGCCAGATACCATACACATAAAAATAAATCTTTTAAAAAAAGAAAGGAAACATTTAATAGTTCCCACATTTTTAAAAAGTCTTTTATTTTAAGTTCATAGCAAAGTTGAGAGGAAGGTTTCAAGGTTTCCCACCTCCTGTCTGTTGCTTGCATCACCTCTCCATTCAGCACCCCTCAGCAGAATGGCACACTTTTCCAAGTCATCAGGGAGTCTACATTGATATGCCATTATTGTTCAAAGTCCACAGTGTATACTAGAACTCACTCAGTGTTACACCGTAAATAGATTTGAGCAATCTCTAACAACACGTCTTCATCATTTTGCCTTTTTTCAGCTCTTGGGATTGAACCTGGGGCTTCACAGATGCTAGGCAAACACTGTACCCCCGAGCCACACCCTGTACACATTTAGGTTGTGTAACTTCATGTTTTGATTGTGCCCATCATTGTACCACACAGGATCTACACCTGTGTTCAGTGCTCTAAACTCTCTCTGTTCTCTCTGCATGTCCCTGATAATGTGCCACTCACTGATATGTCCTGTCTCTATAGTGTGTTCAGAGCTCTTAAAGGAGGTGTGGGCATTTGGCTTGTGGTTCTAAATGCCTATGATGTAAATTGAAGCACACTCACTTTATTGACGAGCCTCCCATCTCCTACAAGCAGTGACCATAAAATATTTACTAAAAGACATCATGGTGTGACTGCCTGGTAAAAATGTGTAACCAGCATAGGAAAGGCCACTTCCTGGCAACTTGGCTTGTTGTGAGATGTGTGTTGGATTTTGCAGTTGACTGGTTTATATTGCAGAGGACACTCAGATGAGAAATAGCATAGCAACTATACTGTATGTCATCATCTCTGAGTGACACAAATGCATGACAATTTGGAGACATACAGGCTAGATAAAACCCAGTTCTGTTGTGGGAAAATTAGATGCATACAGATCTTGTACCAGGCAGGGGCCTGAGTGTAACTGGATAAGTAGTCTGTCTTCCCTGGACTTGGGTGCTGTCTAGGCATGAGCCTTATTTGGCATTATCTCTGGGAAATGGATGTATTGAGGAGGATTGCCACAGTCTGCTGAGCTCCCAGTGGACAAGAAGATCAAAGCAGGGTGTTGTTGTGCACTTTGCTAGAGGCCCTAGGGAGAGGGACAAATTATGCCAAAAATGTTTGGAAAAGCCTTAAGAAATCATGTTATATTTACTCAAGATAACATACAATACATATATATGTATATGTACACACAGAGACCTGTGTTTTTGGAGACTGTCATTGAAGCCTCATCAAACAAACATGATGTGATTTGTCCCTTCCTTCTCCTTCTGGATTAGTCTCCTGTATCCCAGTGTTTCCTGTTTCCCACTTCTATCCTGCTATCCCCTTCTCAACTCCACCCCACGCACCCCCGACATCTGTGGTCTCTTCACACTGTCCTGGTTCTGTGTTCATTTCATGTTGTGTAATCACACAGGAAGATCTGGAGCTAAAGCGCACCGGTGAGAGAGAGCATGCCATGTTGGTCTTTGTAGGTCTAGGTTATGACACTCAGTGTGATCATTTCTAGGTCCATCCATTCACTTGTACATTTCAGTTTCTCTTTTCCTTGCAACTGGACAGTGTTCTATAGTGTGTATGCACCGTAGTCTCATGCCCATTTATCTGCTGAGGGACATCTGGGCTGTTTCCATTTTCTGTCTCTTGTGAATGGGGACAATGAACATTGCTAAGCAGCTGTCTGTAGAGTGTTAGGTCCCTGAGGCATACACCAAGGAGTAAATAAATGGGTCGTATGGTAGCTTTATTTTTAGCTTGTTGAGGATTCTCCACACTGATTTCCAGAGTGGCTGCACCAGTTTGCATTCTCATCAACAGTGACTGAGGACTCCTCTTTCCCACATTTTGGTGTGGAAAACTAGCATTTTTCTTTCTTTCTTGATCTTTGCTCTTCTGACTGGGGTAAGATGAACACTCAAAGTTGTTTTGATTTTCATTTCCCTAATTGCTAGGGATGATGAAAATTTTTTTAGATATTTCTTAAGGCATTTTTAGATGATCATGTGATTTTTGTCTTTAAGTTCATTTATATGGTTTATTATTTATCTCTAACCAACCCTGCATTTCCAGGATAAAGCCTATTGGTTCATGGCTGATGTTCTTCTTGATATGTTGCTAGTATTTCATTGGAGATTTTTGCATCTGTATTCACCAGATGTCGTGTCTTTCCCTAGCTTGTGTAGTGTAGAGTATTGCTTGCTTCATAGGATAACCTTGGGGGTAATCCCTCTGCTTTTCTTTCTTTGAGGAGCTTAAGGATTGGTTGTAGTTCATCAGTAAAGTCTGGTAGAATTCTTGTAGCGCCATCTTTTAAAGGTGTGCCAAAGTGAGAACCTTCAACATTTGGACCTAAATTTATTAGTTCTTTTGAGATGAAAACCAAATAGAAAAAACAACTAAGTTATACGTTTGAAACTGAATACAGTTTGAGTTTCTCATCTGAAAACACTACAAAGCCAGCTTGCAGAGTCCTCAAAACCAGTTCACCCTTGTCAACGGGCAGCAGTGGTTTTAAAAGTCCTTCTTCTGAAAGGCCTTAAATCACAGCCTATGCCTGCTGCCTCAGCAAGTGCCGTCTTCTTCAGAATCATCCTTTTTCACTGGAAAGTTGAACTTGGTAGTTCCTTTCAGACATCACATAGAGCAGCATCGGGTCAAGTTCAGCTGTCCCAAACTTAGATGTGTTGCCTCTGAGCTCCTTTTCTGCCTCATGGATGGTGGTTAGGCACCTGGTGGATCTGTTTCAAATGCCATAATGACCCACATACGTTTGGGAAACAAAAGCAGCCAAGAACCCTGTTATTACACATTGTTCTATGCCCTTTTTTTTGGGGGGGGGTTGTTTTTAAAATTCTTTTTCATCATGCTATATATAGGCTGACAAAGAACAACATAGCCTAGATTTCTTATTTAAAATGAAGTGTCTGTAACAGGTACAGACACAGAGAAAAACAAAACTGAATATTCTAGAGAAGAACTGCATGCTTTTCCTTTACATTCACTCAACAGATACTTACTGATCCCTTACCATATAACTGGTAATGTTCTAGGCTAAGAGGGTCCAGCAACGGTCAGGAAACAACAAAACAAACCCGCAAAGCCCTAGCCCAAAGCATGCCAGGTACTAGTAAGTGTTGAGAAGTGCACAGCAGAGGTTTAGGAAGACCTGTGGGCCGGAGGTGGGATGTCTGGTTTTGGAAGGAGTTGTCAGGATGGAGATCACTGTAAAGGGAAATTAAGTCATGACCTGAAGGAGGTCAGGGAGTAGAGGTGGGCTCTAGTTCAGTCTGCACATGTAAAGCTTGCACAGAGAGGACCTGCTGGGTTCAGTAGCCGAGAATAGTGAAAGCTAAGTGAACAGGCAGGAGATATGGGGACAGAATGCCAGCTGTGGGGCAGGTCTCAGAGCCACAAACAAGGACTTTGATCCTCACTCCCAGCCACTGGGGAGCCACTAAAGGGTTTTAAGCTAAGAGACTGGGTCATAGTTGAAGCTCTCTGCCTGTCATGTTGAAAGGAGAGAGTAAGGAGTATTTCTGTCCTAAGGTTAGAGAAATATGATAGAAGCTTAGAATGCAGTGGTGGGTGTGAGGGCGGCCAGAAGCTGTAAGAACCTGATTTGAAAGCTGAGCTTGCAGGGCCAGTGGGCTGCAGTGGGTGCAGTGGTCTCAGGAGTCAGTGCCGACATTAGAGCAGTGACTTTCAGAATGAGCTTGCTGTCACTGAACGGAAGCTTGTGGAGGGAGAACACAGGTCCAGAGCTCGGTGTAGAATAGGTCAAGCCCTAGAGGGTATTACAACCAGGCATTTTCACTGAAGACCAATGAATTTTCATTAGCAAAAGTAATATTCAAGTAGTAATCAGTAGAGTTGAAAACAGTAAATGAGTCAACAAAACAAAAAGCTGTTTAATAAAAAATAATAAAATCAGTAAGCCTCTAGCTAGGCTGAGGGAGGAAAAGATATGACAAAAATTACTACTGGGTAGAATAAAAGGACTTCATATCGTATGGACATTAATAGGATATCAAAGGAATATCATAAAGCATTCTGTGCACACAAACTTGGTGACATACAGGGAATGGACCAATTCCTTGAAAAGCATATTCTTCCAAAACTCTCTATAAGGCCAGTGTTATCCTAAAACTCAAACCAGAGGAACAAAAAATCCTAAACTATAAACCAGTAGTTTTCATTGGATATAGGTGAAAATGCAAAAATGTATGTCACAAACAAGGGCGATCTATATTGGCTATGCAAAACTGACTCAGCTTACAAAAATTAATTCGTATAATACAACACATTAGTAGACTCAAGAAGGAAAACAATGCATAATCAGGCAGTAGATGCAGATGTTTGACGTGGAATCCAACACCTATTCATAGTGTTTGTTACTGTGTGATGTAAAGGGGGAGGGAGGGGGACATCAACACCATTACGGGTACCTACACAAGCCCCCAGCTAACATGATACTCTGGTACAAATCAGCAATGCCATTATGTCACCATCTTTGACCGTTGTATTAGAAACTCCAGCTAATGCAGCAAGACAGAAAGGGGAACTAAGGGCACAAATAATGCAAAGGGCAAAAAGACATGGTTTTGTTCAATGGTGAGATAATTGTTTATGTACATCTGAAGGAATAAGTAAAAGTTCCTTCAACTGTGTTCTGCTTGTTTGATGTTGCTGTGACATACTGGTTAGTTTTGATTTCAGCTTGACACACACTAGAGTCATTTGGGAATATGGCACCTCAGTTGAGAAATACCCCCACCAGATTGGCCTGTGGACAAGCCTATGGTGCATTTTCTTGATTGGTGTGGGAGGGCCCACATTGTGGGCAGTTCTACTCCTGGGCTGGTGAGCCTGGATGCTAATGAAAGCAGGCTCAGCAAGCCATGGGGAACAAGCCAGTAATCAGCACTCCTGCATGGGCTCTGCATCAGCTCCTGCCTCCAGGTTCCTGCCCTGACATCCCTGGACAATAAACTACAAGCGGTAAGATTAAATAAGCCCCTTCCTCCCTAAATTGATTTCATTTGTGATGTCTTATCTCAGCAATAGAAAAGTAACGAAGACAGCCGATGAACACCATTACCAGAAGCTGCCTGGGGGAGGAAGGGGTTGATTTCAGTTCATGAGTCACAGCCTATCATCAGGGAAGCCAGGGCAGGAGCTGGAGGCAGGAACCAAAGCTGCTGCTGGCTTGTTTCCCCTGGCTTGCTCAGCTTGCCTTCTCAACACAGCCGAAAACCACCATTCTTCTGGTGCGCCACCACAGTGGTTTGGGACCGACTATGTCAACTAGCAACGAAGAAAATGCTGCACACATGCCCCTAGGCCACTCTGATGGGGACCTTTCTTGGCTGGGCTTCTTCTCAGATGTGTGAAGCTGGCTGTGACAGGCTGTGAAGTCAGTTTTTTTTTTTTTTTCAAGTTGCAACATGCAAGGTTACTACACAAAATCTCTTCATTTCTTATACACCAACAAAGAAGGGGGATTTGAATTAAACACACATTGCTATTTATATTAGCACTCACAAAAGTAAAATCTGTAAATATCCGTTTAGAAAAATAAACTTAAACTTAAACATCTTAAACTTCTGTGAGGAAACTATAAAATGCTGATAAAAGATCCAGAAGGACTGATAATGCAGAGATGCACCATGTTTGTATTAGTGTCTCTAGAGGAACAGGATGGACAGGGTGGATCTATGTCTATGAAAAGGGGTTCCTTAGACTCCTTACAGGATGTGGTCTGGCTAGTCCAACAGTGGACTTTGGAAAGGACCAGAGCCTGGTGATGGTTTGGTCCACAAGGCTAGAAGTCTCACCAGTCCCAATCTGGTGCTGGAGTTCTGGAGGGTTCCTGGAGAGCCTCTGGGCTTGAGTCTGATAGAATATGAGAGAAATCAGCTCTTGTGTCAGTGAAAGAATGTCTCAGCAGCAGGGTAAACGGACTTCCCGTGAGTGTGAGGGCAAGCGCTTGAGGAGGAACGTTCCTTCTTCCATCCAGGAGGGGTGGACCAGATGTATTGGGGGTTTACCTGCTCCAAGTAATCTGATTAAGAACATCGCTCACAGGAGTGCCCGGCATCTTGGATTTTAGTTGATTTCCAGATGTAGTCAAGTTACAACCAAAATTAGCCATCATGGTGTTCATAGATGTGAGTCAATGTTGGCCAGATCTTGATTCTTTCCAACTTGACTTGTAAATTCAGTACAATTCAAACCAGAATTCCAGCCATTTATTTTTCAGATATCAACAAGCTGATTCTAAACTGTATGTAAACACCCAGAATAGCCAATGCAGCATTTAAGGAGAAAAAAATACTATAGTGATATAAATGAAGTTGAGGGAAGGGGTTGTAACTGCCTGACTTCAGAGTCTATTGAAGTTTGATAGTAATCAAGAAACCATGGTATTAGCAGAACTGCAGACAGAGGGAAGGAACACACTAGACTGAGCAGAGGTGCCTCAGTGAATAGAGACTCTTCAGTAGTTAGTCCTAAGCAACCAAACGTCACATCTGAAAGCTGCTTCAGGGCATATGATGCACCCTTTGCAAGAACTAACTCTGATTAGACTGTAGATCTGAAGGGGAGCCCAGAACTGTGAGGAGACAGGGGACGAGTTCAGCAGTAGAGTGTGACAGTGGTATGTGTAGATAAGCCACTCCAGACACAGTTCATTAGAGAGCTGCTAAGGCTGCTTTTGTGAGCACTAAAACTGTTCTGTGAAAGACCCTGTCAAAGGAAGACACAGATTGCCAGAAAATCCTTGCAGAGGACATCAGTTAAAGGAGTGCTTTCCAGATAGCTGGGGTCCTCACAAGTGTCAGTCAGGAGTCAGTCTGCCTTTTAAAAAAGCCAAAAGATGAGTGACCAAACAGTGTCCAGCGGGCAACTGGAAAGGCTCAAAATCATGTTAGTATAGAACTCAAAACCGAAACAGTGAGTGGCCAAGACAGTCATATTAGGCAGCATAGCGAGAACCCTATCCATTTGACAGTTTTGTAAGAAACTGCATGTTTTAACACCATCATACAGGAATCACACTCCTTAGTACTTATTAAAATGATTGGAAAATTATGCCCAGAGACATTTATAGTAGATTTTTTTAAAAATAATTGCCCAAATGTAGAAGTAGCCAAGATGTCTTTTGGTAAGGACTGTATTTCAGTGCAAACAAACAAACAAACAAACAAAAAACCAGAAGAGTACTGTCAAGTTGTAGGAGGACACGGAGGAACCTTAAGTCAATGTCCTCAGTGGATGGCAGTAACCTGAAAATGCTGTTCACTCCAGCATTCCAGCTGCTTAGCATGCTAGAGAAGGTCAAAGCATAGAGACGGTAGGCTGGAGACAGTGTGGAGGACAATCAACAGAGTGGGATGTGCTTTTAAGAGTGATAGATGTGTGCCTTTTCACATTTATTCAAGTCCATACAGAACCAAAGGTGAATGCTACCTTTAGCAGCAGGCTTTGGGTGACATCGATGTTTTAGGGTCACTGTGGTATGGGATGCCCCTGTGGAGGAACTGGGGGGTGTTGTGTGATATTTTGTTTGTGTTCTGACAAATAAAGCTTGCCTAGAGATCAGAGGGTGGAGTTAATAACTAGTTAACCATAGAGACCAGGCAGTGGTGGCACACACTTTTAATCCCAGCACTTGGGAGGAGGAAACAGGAAGATTAGAAGTTCAAGGCCGCCCTGGACTACATGAGATTGATCCAGTCTAAAGGAGAAACAGAGCTGGGTGGTGGTAGTGGTGCACACCTTTAATCCCAGCACTAGGGAGGTGGAGACAGGAATCCATCCCTGGCTTTTTGGAGCCCACTACCTATGGTGGGATGCCTTGCACAGCCTTGATGCAGCGGGGAGGGGTTTGGTCCTACCTCAACTGAACGTACAGGCTTTGCTGACTCCCCATGGGACGCCTTACCTTTTCAGAGGAGGGGATGGGGAATGGGTTGGGGGTGTGGAGGCTGAGGGGGTGTGGGAGGAGGGGTAAGAGGGGGATCTGTGGTTGGTATGTAAAATGAATAAAAATTTCTTAATAAAGAAAAAAGAAAAAATGCAAAGACTTCACCATTAGTAAACTTTCAGTATATGAGTGTAATATCAAAGATGAGTCATAAAAATGAAGCCCCTCTAGGTTAACTCATGAAGGGAACACCTATTTATAGTTACTGATTCTCTGTAAGGCTGGAAAATGAGTCTCTTGATGGTTTAAGATTACATTATAGTCCAAGTGACAGGCAAGGTGGGTCTTTCCCCTTTGTCTTCTACAGCTGCCCCAAACTCTGGTTACACAGAAGTCTGCTAAATGAAATACACATTAAGGGCAGTTAAAAAAAAAGAGGAAGACATGAGGCCTTAAGTATAAAGAAAAACAAGTAAACAGCAAACTACAGAAGAATAATGAAACAGTGGTATAAACTAGGAGCCTGAGGAGGTGGAAATGGTGAAGAAAAAGAAGAAACCAGGAGCTCAGTGGGAATCCCAGCAGCCCAGAGGTTGAGATAGGGTCAGGATCCGGGTCAGCCCTTGCTATATAGTGAGCTCCAGGCCAGTGTGGGCACATGAAACCCCATCTCAAAAAGAAAAATTACAGAAGGAAGAAAGTTCCAGGGTATAAAGAGGAAGGGCTGTCAGTGATGGGCAATAGACATGTTGGAGTCCAACAGGGAGCACCATGGCAGCTCTGCCCAGTGAGGCTGCATCATCAGCCGTCCCTCACGGGACTGCTTCAGTGGCAATGCCACAGACATTTTTGGTGTTATAGTGGAGGGGTACTACTGGTGTGTGAATGAAGACAGAAAGTGTTCCTCAGTATCCAAGATGCACAAGGCAGCCCAAAGCCAAGAGTGCTGAGGTAGGCAAACTCCACGGACCCACCTTATTTAGTCAGGTTGGTGGTCAGACTTCATCCAGGATACTAAAGTGGACTCAGAGCAGGTGAACAGAGCAGTGTCCTTGGCAGATGCTCAGTGGGGACTGCTGTGTGCCTACCAACAGCCTTTCAAAGGCCAGTCTTCAGGATGATTTCACATCAGTGGTTATCAGAGCGAGGTTGTATGGAGTAGGGAGGATGGGGAGCCTATGAGAGATCTTTGTCACACTGGGCTAGTCCTGTGTCTTAACTGCATGAGATAAAGTAACATATAGCTAAGGGGCACAATGTACACATGTCACGTCGTGGTTCTCATGTACAGTTGCATGAGATGATACAGGGCTGCCCACTACTGTGTGCATGCTTCTCTGATTTGGTACTGCCGCATGGTTTTTCATATATATATAAAACTTCTTTATTTTTTATAATTTTACATATCAGCCATGGGTTCCCCTGTCCTCCCTGCTCCCATTCCTGCCCCCGACTTCCCCCTGTATTCCTGATCGCTCCAAGACCTTTATCATGAAGGGGTGTTGGATTTTGTCAAATGCCTTTTCTGTGTCTTATGAGATGACCATGTGGTTTTTTTCTTTGAGTTTGTTTATATGGTGTATTACATTGATGAACTTTTGTATGTGTGGTGTTATCTATTGCCTGTTTTCAAGGGTGTATCTGCCTTCCTTAGGTTGGAATTTTCCTTCTAGTGGTTTCTGTAGGTCTGGGTTTGTGGATAAGTATTGTTTAAATCTAGTTTTGTCTTGGATTGTCTTGTTCACTCCATCTATGATGATTGAAAGTTTTGCTGGGTATATTAGTCTAGGCTGGCATCCATGGTCTCTTAGTGTCTGCATTATATCTGTCCAGGTCCTTCTGGCTTTCAAAGTCTCCATTGAGAAATCGGGTGTTATTCTGATGGGTTTGCCTTTATAAGTCACTTGGCCTTTTTCCTTTGCTGCTCTTAATATTCTTTCTTTATTCTGTACGTTTAGTTGTTTAATTATTATGTGGCAAGGGGACGTTTTTGTGAGGTCTAGTCTGTTTGGTGTTCTATAGGCTTCTTGTATCTTCATAGGCATTTCATTCTTTAAGGTGGGAACGTTTTCTTCTATGATCTTGTTAAATATATTTTCTGTGCCTTTGAGTTGGTATTCTTCTCCTTCCTCTATCCCTATTATTTGTAGGTTTGGTCTTTTCATGGTGTCCCAAATTTCTTGGACATTTTGGGTCATGACTTTGTTGGCTTTAGTGTTTTCTTTGACTGATGAATCTTTTTCTTCTACCGTATCTTCAACACCAGAGATCCTCTCTTCCATCTCTTGCATTCTCTTGGTTATACTTGCCTCTGAAGTTCCTGTTTGTTTACTCAGATTTTCTATTTCCAACATTCCTTCTGTTAGTGTCTTCTTCATTTTTTCTATTTCCCTCTTCAGGTCTTGGACTGTTTCCCTTGCTTTTTCATGATTTTCTTTCAGGGACTTATTGTTTCTTCTGCTTTATTTGAACTTTCCTCTGGTTTTTTATAGCGTTCTTCCCATTTTTTGTTTGTCTGTTCCTCCACTTTATTTTTGATTTCTTCTATATAAGGCTCTAGCCTCTTCATGATGGTACTTTTAAGGCTGTTTTCTTCTGCTTCTTCCATTCTGTGATGTTCAGGTAAGCTGTTGGAGAAGGGCTAGGTTCTGGTGATGCTGTATTGCTCTTTATTTTGTTGTATGTACTTCTGCCTTGGCGTCTGCCCATCTCCTCTTGGGTTTGTTCTTGGTCTTATCAGCGTACTTGGTCCAGACAGAGCTGACAGATTTAGGGAGCCTCTCTCTGGCCCAGATGGGAGTTCTGTTCCAGATGGGAGTGCTGGCCGGATGGGAGCTGGGGGCTGGTCTCTGAGTCTCAGGAAGTCGCTGGGGTCTCTGTATCTTGTCCAGAAGGGAGCTCCAGGGCAGGATGGGAGCTGGGGGCTCTGGTCCAGGTGGAAGTTCTGGGGCAGGATGGAAGCTGGGGGTTTCTTAAGTCTCAGGAAGTGGCTGGGTTCTCTTTATCTTGTCCAGATCGGAGCTCCAGGGCAGGGTAGAAGTTGGGGGCTGGTTTCTATGTCTCAGGAAGTCGCTGGGATCTTTGGCAGGGTGTGGAGATTGCAGGGTCTACCTGCAGTCTTGGAAAAGGGGAGCCTTCCCGCAGGGCCTGCCAAATGGCCAGAAACTGGGGCCAAGTTGGGCAGGTCTTCCTGGCTGGTGCTCGGGGGTGGGATCTAGAGGCAGGCCTCTCTAGCAATGTGCCGCATGATTTTCATGTAGAACTCCTTTTTCTATCCTGGTGAGGAAACCAAAGAAATGAAGGTTTCATTCAATGAAATGAGACCCATTTTCCAGCTTTACAGAGAATTAGTAACTATAAATAGGTGTTCCCTTCATGAGTGATGAACCAAAGAAATTATTCTAAATCAGTTGGATGAACCGGTGACTTACTGGTGTTACATATAGGAGCATGACAGACACTTGAAGCCTGAATCACCAGGGTCCTCCGAAATCTGCAGGCAGCTATACCACTGAGCAGTCTACACTACCCAAGCAATTGCATATTGTTTGTGCATTGTAGTTTAAATATAAAATGCACTCACAAGACACCCTGGCTGGTGGTGCTGTTCTGAGAGCTGTGTGACCTTTGGAGGTGGGCCTTGCTAGAGAAAGATCACTGAAGGGCTAGCTTGAGGTTTTATGGTCCAGCCTGACTTCCTGTCTGCTCTCTACTTCCTGACTGCAGTGTGAGCATCTGCTCTGTGTTCCCACACCACAGCTTCCCCCTGATGACAACAGTAACCTCACACTATGAGTAAATGAAGCCTCCCTCCTGCCTGGGGTGCTTTGTTGTGTATTTATCACAGCTTTGAGGGAATGTCTCCATCCGATTCGAGCAGTCTGCACATAGTGAGAGGCCATGTTTTAAATGGGGGTGCTGATAGGCAGACCTCTGTGGAATGTAGTGTTGAAAGCACAACACAGCTCATTCTTATTAGAATGGATGTTCTCAGATGTGGTACCAATAGGACCAGATACCTGTTTGCAAACTCAGGACGCTTGTGTTTGCACAGAATGTCTGTGCTGGAGAGCCCAGCAGTGGTCATGCTGTCTAATGCTGTTCAATTTCATGTTTTGTTCTAGGGACAAGCAGATCTTTTGAAATACGCTAAGAATGAGACCTTGGAGCATCTGAAGCAGATTCATTATGCAGCTGTTTCCTGTGGACTGAACAAGCCAGGCACGGAAAACTCTGAGGCCCAGAAGCCACGCCGGAGCCTGGAAGTCATCCCGGAGAAAGCCAGCGATGAAAGTGGAGACTAAGGGGCCTTCCTGTCACTCTCAAGTCACCATGCTGGGGCCAGCCAGCAAGGGCACTGCACTCACTGAGGAGGACGTCTGGGACTGCAAAGCACAGCTGGAATACCCAGTTGCAGTCTATTGCAGCTGTGAATGTATGTAGCAACCCCGGTGTGAAGGCAAATAAACAAGAAATTCTATCCCACCCAAACATGCTGTATTTGTAGACCAAACGCCCTGCGTTCCACTGTGGAGACAGTGCATTTGCTCTAGTTCCACAAGAAACAGACAGTTCCTGCGTGGAAACAGTGCGTTCAGGCAGAGGGGATGACGTTGTTAAGATGTATTTGTTGGTGAGAAGGCTAATCTGCATCTCTTACTCCTCGTGTGTGCTTGCCAGTCTTGGGGCTGCAGAGGATTGGGTGGCATGCTTGCTGAGCCATAATTCCTAAGCAGAATGTAAGAGCCTGGGAGCGGAGGACAGTGTGCCGCAGGACTAAGGCTGCCTGGCTGAAGATGTGCTGTCGGCACGGCAGCTGGGTGGAAGCTGCACCTTGTGCATAGTTTCTCATTGTATGATGGAGTGCTCACATTAAAGATATCTTTTATGAATTTCTCCAGCAGCAGTAATGCTTTCCGTGCACCTTCAACATTTCCTCTTCCAAGTAGCCAGTTACTTGTTACATGACTGCTAAAAGTCAGTCACCCAAGTCACTGTCTGACTTCAGGATGGTTGTGACAATTTGAAACAGTGCTTAAGTGGCAGATTGTGACATTTAAACTGTGAGCTCAGACCCCACACTGCCCCCTGCAGATCTGAATAAACCCCAGCCAAGGGTGCCGTGCTGCCTGCAATCCCACTAGGGTTGGGGACAGTGTGGGCAGGCCACACTTTCCTGTGGGTCCGCGGGTGACAAACCCCTCAGTTCAATCTCAGGAAATGTTTCTCCTTCATGGTGTAAGTTTCTCCAAGGGCGGCACTTGTTCCAGCTAAGTTTTTTTGTTTGTTTGGGTTTTTTGTTGTTGTTGTTGTTTTGTTTTTCAAGACAGAGTTTCTCTGTGTAGCTTTGCGCCTTTCCTGGAACTCACTTGGTAGCCCAGGCTGGCCTCGACATCACAGAGATCTGCCTGCCTCTACCTCCCGAGTGCTGAGATTAAAGACGTGTGGCCACCAACACCCAGCCCAGCTAAGTTTTAAATTTAAATCTGACCTTTCTCAAAACCAATGAAACATCATGGTGCTTTTGAGAGACAAGAACTTTCAGTCTACTGAATGCTTCCCACAAGGCACACTTCTTTCTCTTTGGAAGGGTGAGGCTCTGAGTACAAGGTGGCCTTGATTTCTGGTCAGTGATTTTGGCATTCCCTTACAACGGGTGGCCTTGCTGAGCATCGTACAGCCCTTCCTCCCTGTAGGCCACCCTCACAAGGCGGCTGCTCCTAAACACCTTTTCGAAGATGTTGCTTTTCACGGCTCGTGCCACAAACCCTTTAATAATGCCTGTCTCCACTGGTCCTTGGCAGGTGTGAGTCTCATTGAAAAATGGTTTCCTAGATGATAGCAGATAAACACCAGTCAGTAGCTGAGGCTCTTGACTTGGAGGTGAACTCCTGACAGAGAAAAATGAGTGGATAATAGCAGAGCATAATTTATAGAAGCAGAAAGTAATGGGTAGCTTGTTAGCAACCATTGAACCTAGCAAATAGCAGCATTCAATTTGAAGTTAAAAAGTATAGAAACCATCTCTAAAAGTGTCTTAAGGTACAGTGAAGTAAAACTATAGCTGTATCTGTGATAATGGTGGTTATCACACACTGGCAAATCAAGTAACTGCAAGACGTGTAATTCATTGTACTTTCTACAGGCCTAGAACCAGTGACTCAGAACTAAAGGGGGTAGAAGCTGGGTGAGCGCTGTGATCCTGGCACTCCAGAGACTGTAAGACCCTGTCTCCAAACAGCAGCAAACTGGGGTGTCGCTGTCACTCACTGGCATGATTCTTCCAGACACGGAAGCTGTAGGTGCCTGAAGTCTCCGGGTTCACTGGAGCCACATCCATGCTAATTTAATAAGCTTCCTTTGGCTGCTTCTTCAGAGCAATGTGCTGAGCGGTAGAGAGAGAAGAGTGGGCGGTGTCAGGAGGGTTTCCCAAGGCAGATGCTATCTCCTGTCTGTCTGTCTGTCTGTCCTGTGGAACATGCCACCTGTCACTGCGGACAGTCCAGTCAGCAGAGCCGGAGTTCAGTTCTCTTTTCCTCAGATGGAAATGAAAGTCATTTGTCACTAAACAGAAGCAAGGATTTGATTTACAGGCCCCTGGGAACAATTGGCCTTTAAAGGTCTCCCTGGCCCACTCCGCATCAAACTGTGGAGGCCTGTCATTCCTCAGCTACACCGAAATAAGGTCCCTGCTGTGGGGTTTCCTACAGTGTGGGGAAAATCAGGGAAAGATGCTGGTTGACTTCCCTCCATCACCTGTTCATGGGGACAGCCATGTGAGTCCCCTTAGGTACAAACACCCATGGGTTTGACTGTTAGTGTATGGACTGAATTGTGTGTATGAGCATGTACACACACACACACACACACACACACACACTTTACTCCTGTTTGAGGGGCTGTGTAATCCAAGACAGCATAGGAATAAACAGGCAATAGGTAAATCTTCACTGAGATCCAGGAAAATGAAGAGCTAGGTCAAAATGTGAAGAAAATGGCAAACATTTGCTCAGTCCCATGGAAACAAAAAGTCACATTATACATGTGAATGAAGCCAGCGTAATGGCTTCAGCTGTCACGTCATGTCACAGAATAAATTCAGGGGTTTCTGTGATGAGCTCAGCCTGCTCTGTCACCTCTGCACACCAAGTGAATCCATTCTCCATGTAAATTTATCCTGTGTGTACACATGGCACCAAGTGAATCCATCCCCCACATAAGTTTATCTTGTGTACACATGGCACCAAGTGAATCCATCCCCCACATAAGTTTATCCTGTGTACACATGGCACCAAGTGAATCCATCCCCCACATAAGTTTATCCTGTGTACACATGGCACCAAGTGAATCCATCCCCCACATAAGTTTATCCTCTGTACACATGGCACCAAGTGAATCCATCCCCCACATAAGTTTATCCTCTGTACACATGGCACCAAGTGAATCCATCCCCCACATAAGTTTATCCTGTGTAGACATGGCAGGTCCAAATTTTGCTTTTGTTAGCTATGGCTTCTAGGTAATGGGAAAGAAGACATGGAGACCCATCTACTTACCTCTGCCACCTTAAATCAGTGAGACCCAGGAACCAGACTGTGTGGTGTGGTGGGGTGTGTGTGTGTGTGTGTGTGTGTTAGTGTGTATTGGGGGGGTAGATTCTCCTTAGGCTGGGTGTTTAAGGTAGCATAAGGAGGATGTCATTGTCACCCACATTGAGTTGGGGCCCCACACAGGAGGGAAAGTCACCAGCTTGTATAGACCACAGTCTGCAGCATGAGGACTCTTAGCATGTTGTAAATGCAAATTTTAATGCCCTCACAGCACAGCCCTGCTCCAGCTGTCCAGGAGGACGTCAGACACAGAAAGGTCAATCTCCAGTTCACAGCTGTTGCCTCTGATGTCAGCAGGAGCAGACCTAAGTTCTGCCAACATCTGGAAGCACTTTCTATTGCTTGGGTCTGGTGGCAGGGGGTGGTGGGGGTGGGGGGTGGGGTGGTGGGGGGGATGTTTTGCTCTCGGTTGAGGCTGCGAACTAAAGGATGTGCTCGGGCACTTTGCTCAGATCATTACTTGTGGCCTAGGTCTTAAATTCTCCCCAAGGCCCATGTCTTACAGGCTCAGTGCCCAGTTTGTGCTATTGGGAGGTCTGGAATCATTTATTTGTTCTTGAAGATGCTGGAATATTTGCCCCTCTTCTTCCTCTCCCTTTGCCGCCTGATTGCCAATGAGTGAGCACTGTCCTGTACCACACACTTCTGCTGTGGTGTGTTAACACCCCACAGGCCTTCAAACAAAAGCACCTTCCTTCCCGGCTTCTCAGACACGGGAAGGTCAGGGGAGGGAATCGTGTCACTTAGAGCAGCTGGCGTGTGTAATGCCAGCCTGAAGAGTGGCCTGCAGGGACTGTGACAGGCATGGGAGGGGGGAGGGGCCGTGGTGTGGTACTGGACTTGTGGTCCTCCCCAGGGATCCAGCTCTTCTCTCCTCAAGGTAGTGCTGAGCAGTAGCTTTGTTTATTTACCCCAATGTTTTGTTGGTCTCATAGCAAATGTTAATTTTTATCAAAAAGGGGGGGGGGGTTTAGATTCTGCAAATACAAATTTAAAAGTGGCCGTGTCCAGAGAAATGGCTCAGTAGGTAAAGAGCTTGAATCACCCCTGAGCTCGGTCCTGGGACCCACGTGGTAAAAGGGGAGATCCGACTCCTGCAAGTTGTCCTCTGACTTCCTTTGCATCCCCTGGCATACACACAGCAAATCAATGAGTGTAAAAATTAGAGAAGTGTGTCCTCTCACCTTTCTTCCTCTCCTCACAGGAAATGGCACCTCCAGCTCCTTCTTGGGGATGTGAGACACCATCAGACACTGCCTTCCTCTGCCAGGCTCTGGCTTTAACCAACTGTCTGAGGAGCTGCTGTCCCTTAAGACCCAGAGCAGCAAGCCCTTAAGGACCTAAGCCATGACTGAAACTGGAAACAGTCCACCTTAACTACAGCCTCGGAGGAGAGGGCAGGCAGGAGGTAGGGGTTAACTGTGGCTAAATGTGACAGACCTTACAAGAGCAGATGGTGACAGGGTAAGGGTCTCCTTAGATGACTGTACTCTACAAAAATATTAGTCAACATGAAAAAGAGAAAAGCCTTTATGGACAAAAGCTAATGGAGCTGATGATACTATGGCATAAAGGGTTCCAGATGCAGAAATGGGTCTGCACAAAGAAAGGAGAAAAACTGGCAACTACACAACAGATAGATCTTGAATTAGTATTATTCCTTTCCTCTTTTCAATAGATCACTGGCTGTTTCCAAAGAACACATTGTGAGGCATAGAGAGTGCATCAGGACAACAGTCCTAAGAGAAGAAATGGAGGGCCTGCACCTTGCTAAAAGCGTGGTGCCTTAGGGTTCTGCTGCTGTGAAGAGACACCATGACCACAGCAACTCTTATAAAGAAAGCATTTAACTGAGGCTTGCTTACAGTTTCAGAGGTTTAGTCCATTACCATCATGGCAGGGAGCATGGCGGCATGCAGGCAGACGTGGTGCTGGAGAGGTAGCTGAGAGTTCTACATCACTGCTTAAAGCTTTTTAAAATTTTTTATTCCTTTTCACAAGTTGGAAGCTTAGATGTGTGAGGTCTTCCCTCCAGGCAAGCCAAGCTTTCCTGTTCCATGTATGTCATCGGTTGCAGTGTGTGGTCTTTTGAACAATTTTCCTTCGAGGCCTCTGCTTGCCTCCTCTGATGTGTGCTGACCACTTGCAAGGCTGCTGTGTGCATTTTTGTTTTGACCCCCCTTCCTCCCAGTTTCTTCCTTTGAGTACATCTAAAGGTGTTTATAAAGGGCAGATTTTCAGTTTTATAATGTTCAAAAATTGTTTTCAGACTTTCTTGAAAGTTCGGCTATCCATCTAATGCTAGGTTCAAAACTGTTTTCTCTCTGAATCCTGAAAGTCCACAGCATTTTCCTCCATGTTGAACTGACTTCTTTGCAGCTTACTTTTCCATTTTCTTGGGGATTTTTGTTTGCATTTATTTTACTTTCTACTATTCACCATTGTCTTAGTGATGCAGGCCAGTTTTTTCATTATCTGCCCCAAAAATGTTTTCTATATTTTTAGGGAGTCTGAAAGTCGTCACTTAGACTCTTCTCCTGGAAATCACATTCTGGGTGGGCAGTGAGTAGATGAGATGCCCTTAGAGACTGAAATGGATGAGGGGAAGCTTGAAGTTAGGGGAGAGGACTTTTCTGAGGTGACAGTTAAGCAGAGTCATGAATGATAAGGACTTATGGAGGGATATGGGAAAAACACTGGAAAACGCAAAACATAGGCCAAAGGGTACAGGTGGGAATGGACAGATGTTTGGGACAGAAGTGAGCCAAGTGGCTGGGGACACAAAGCCCATAGGACCTGAGATGCTAGAGTGACAGAGAATCCGGCTTCCACATGAACAGAGCTCTGGCTGCAGTGTAGAAAGTGAGGTATGGATGGCCTCAGGAAGGCACTGCTGTGAGCCAGGCAGGCCACAGGGGACTTGGATTCACGGGTCACACCAGAGGCAGGGAGATATACGGTCAGATTTAGGTTTCTAGTGGACATGACAGGAGAGAAAATGAACCCAAAGTCCCTCCATTTCCCCCCTCAGCAATTAGGTGAGCAGAGGGCCTAATACAGAAGGGAAGGCTTGAGGAAAAGCAGGGTTGGATGATTACATTACAAAGTGCTGTTTGGACATGTCCAGACTGAACTGGATCTGGTGTATACAAGGATCTTCAGGACAGACTTGAGTCTCGTCAGTGGCCCGGGTGTGGTAAGTGCCCTGGATTACTGAACATCAGGGAAACATTCTGCCACTGATCTACACCCCACCCCACAGAGCCCTTTTACTCTCAAACCTTATGCATCTTCACTTTCCCTGCTCTTTATTCAGTGACAACCTCCTAAATTCTGTCTGTTCTTTCCAGAACTCTCCCTGATGAGCATAAGCATCCTGGATCAACCGTGCTCAGGGGCTCTTTACAATCCCCTTTCTTCATTCACCTGTCTTCCATGTCTTAGCTGACGTTTCTTGACTCTTGCTCTCGATTTCTTCACACCTCTTATGACAGGCAGTCTGTTCTTATTTTGTGGCATCACTACCCATGTGAGCTCTTGTGAATTGTTCGCTTCCTGCAGTGTCTCCGAGCGATTCTATTTGTCTATTTGTCTATTCCCTTGGAACTGGTTTTCCATTTTAAGTCAAGAGGCATGAGGCTCAGCTTATGTTCCTGGAGAAGTACTTCTGGGCATATGTCTGGGATGCTTTTCATGCAGGTATGCTGCCCTCTGACCGTCTAAGTTGGGAAACTGAGGTACTTTGCGGAGTGTGTCCATTAGCTGCACAAGTAGAAACTGTCAGGCAAACTGATGTCTTAAATGGTTTTCAACTTCATGAGGTATGAATTCTTCTGACAAAAAACAAACAAACAAAAAACAGTGACTAATCTACAGCTAGCTGCTACTGCTCCAAGTCCACTATGACTTTCTGTGTCCCCAGAGACATGGGACATGACAGCTCAGAGCAACAAACTCACCTAGTTTTGTTTCTCAAGAGACAGGGGCTCCATTTCATGAGAAAAACTGCTTCTGCAGGTCCCTCGAAGGTGCCTATTGCTTTAGATGGGCTGATTATACATGGGTAACTTTAGCTCCATCTGGTGCTTTATGCCTGCAGTCCCAAAAGTGAAGAGGTTGAGGCACAAGAATCATTGTGAGTTCAAGACCAGCTTGGGCTACATAGTGAGTTCCAGGCCAGGCTAGCCTCAGCAGTCAAAAAACAAGGAAAACTAGAAGAAAGAAACTATCTATAAAATCAGTCAATTTTATGAAATTTCTACTAATTTTATAGAATTATAGAAACTACCTAAAATATGGGCAAGTTCCCACTAAGCCAAACTTAGTAGGAGGTGCGTCTACTGAGAGGATCTTCCTTTCCCAGCAGAGGAAATCATGAAAGTGGATTCAGAAATGGGGGTGATGACACACAAAACAGTAGCCATTACTGGGGCCTCGCTTTCATCTACAGAGGAGAAGTTAGCCTTTGATGGCATTAGGGACACTGTGCGAGGATCTTTCTGGTTTTTGACTCCTATAGCCACCATTGGCCTGTGGCATTTCCTAAAATGAAATAGCAAGATGAACAATAATTAAGGAGAAAGGCTGGGTAAGGTGAGATTGACTGTTGAGTGAGCAAGACAGGCCACTTGACATTCAGGTGGCCTCTCCTGGCCACAGCTAGGCAGCCTAGAGGCCACTGACCTACTGAGGTCAGCAGGGATGTCCTCCAGGACACTGTAGGATGAGTCTGCAGTCCCAGCTGGTAGGAATGTCTTGGGATCTACATCCATGCTACACAGCTGTCATCAATTTGCTGCCCTCATTTGTTATTTTAAAACCTAAATTAAAAAAAAAAATGAAGGTTAGCAGTCATTCTGAATTAATTAGCTTTTCTGGCAGCTGCTGTCTGAGAATTAGGAATTATCCAGAGCCAGTAAATCCTAACTGATACTTTTTCATGTGGTGTCAGATTAGATTAAAGGAAATGTTGTGGGGAAAATGAAATGCCATGCCTTTCTCATTGCTTCAGCTGCCTCTAGATAACCACCTTTCATGATGATATTTAGACCATAAATTCTTATAACAATAACAAATTCAAATAGGCTGAGGAATTTGGACTCCAAACAAACACATTGTCAGGTCTATCACAGTAATACCCCAGTACCAACTTCTGTCTTAGTTAGGATTTTTATTGCTGTGAAGAGACACCATGACCATGGCAACTCCTATAAAGAGAAAATTTAACTGGGGTGGCTTACAGTTTCAGAGGTTCAACCCATTGTCAGCATGGCAGGAAACACGGCAGCATGCAGGCAGACCCGGTGCTGGAGGAATGAACAGCTGAGAGCCTACGTCTTGCAGACAACAGGAAGTTGACTGACAGACTGAGAGAAGCTTGAGCAAGCGATCTCAAAGCCAACACCCACGGAGACGCACTTCCTCCAATAAAAGCACACTTCCTAATGGTGCCGCTCCCTTTGAGGGTCATTTTTCTTCAAGCCATGACAGTGGTAATATTACTTGTCATCTTGTCTTGATCGAGAGATGCCTAGGGATTTGAGAAGCCTGCCACAGGGTCTATGAAGGTGTCTGCAGAGATGATTGGGCCATGAGGCTCTCTGACTGAGGAAAGATAAAAAGAAGACATGTTGGAAGGTAGTGAAAAGTTGGAAGCAGGGCCTGTTTGGGGGAAGTAGACAGTGGGTCTTTTCCTGGCCCCACACTGTAAGCCTCACATGTATGGCTCTATGGTCTCTCTTATTTCACTTGGCATGGTGTCGCCGCAATGCCATCTATGTTGCTGCAAATGACAGGATTACATATTGTTTATGATTAATGTTCTACTTTGTATTTTGTAGGTAAGGTTTTTTGTCAGGACTGCCATCCAACTCCTAAATAACCACACAGAGGCTTAATATTAATTATGAATGCTTGGCCAATAGCTCAGGCTTGTTACTAACTAGCTCTTACAACTTAAATTAACCCATATTCCTAATCTACACTCTACTACATGGCAGTACCTCCTTTCTTTCTTAATTATTCTCTCTCTCTCTCTCTCTCTCTCTCTCTCTCTCTCTTTGCTTTTCAAGACAGGGTTTCTCTGTGTTACAGCTCTGGTATAGCAGCAATTAATGAGGCAATTCCACATAGTTTATCTGGTAATTAAAAAAAAAAAGGTTTATTTCAGGGTAACTTACAACCAATAAAAGATCGGCTGCAGGATCTGAGAGAGGTGAGGTGCAGTCCAGCATGGTTCTCTGGAGAATTCTGACTTGGTCTGCAATCCAGCATCCAGGATCACAAGGAGCCAAGAGAGCCAGCATGTACATATCTTGGGTCTTAAAGGGTCTTGTCTTGGCCACACCACAGGGGCAGGTCATAGGCAGGTGTGGCAGTTACCTGCTGCCTCACTAGGGGCAGTGCTTCAAGGTCAAAGCTGGAACAGCTACCCACTACATCTCTCCCTTTCGTCTAAATAAGAAAGTTTTAACCTAATATAAAACTATATACAACAGGAATGATGATCAAATATTGTCCAGGAGGAATAAGGCGTAATGACCTAGACAATATGGAACTACAACCAACAAGAACAACACCAAACAAGAGACAGATACTAAAATCCAGAGAATTTTGGAGCATAGGCAAATGGCATGTTACAGAGATCATTCCAAAAGGTGTTCTATTCTGAAGAACCTGAATCTAATACTTAATATGTTCTAGCTAAGATACAAGAAGATTGTAACTATAACTATTAGTCTTCAATCCCATCAAAGACCTGAGAAGGAATATAATAATACCTGAGAAATGAAAGAAGGACACAAGCAACTTTTGGGAGTCTTTGAAAGTAGATGGAGACAGCTGGCAGCATGTACAGTCACCTAAAGTTTCTCAGTATCATTGATGCATTCAAATTGGCTACAGGCCTAGAGAATCTGTCAGACCATTTTTAGAAGCTGGTATTTTGAAAGACTATCTTACCCTGTCTTGGCAGAGTTCAATAGTTGTTTTTCCTTGTGTCCTGCTTGTTCAGAAGGGACAGCATTTGTTAGCAGTCGAGGCACGGGCAGTTCTTTGCCCAGTAGGCTATTTTGTGCCAAGAAGACAAACTTACAAACAGAAATGTCCAGAATCCCAACATTCTCTCAGGATCAGGTTGGTGCTGCCTGGAGCAATTGTGTCTCACGTCAACACAATTCTAAGCTATCAAAACATTTAAATGCCATATTCTCCAGGTCTACGAAGTGTTTGAAGATTACCTATCCATCTGACATGTGCTTCTGTAAGTCTGGAGAACCTAACTAACATAACTATAGAGATGACAAGCATAGGTGACTATAAATCTGTAAGTCTTATCTACCTGGATAACCTAAGAACTAAGGCTTCATGTGAACAAGGTAAACAGTCTATAATCAAATGTATAGTAAAAGAACAATGACCTCAAAATTGTGACAATACACAAAATACCTAAAGAAATATATAGTGCAATATGCAATATGACAATAATCCTAAATATTCTATATACCAAATATCCTAAACAGAGGTAGAACATACATACAGTGTGACAAATATAATTTTACATTTGTGTCAATATACAAACATTTCAAATAAAAGTAGAAATATATGTATATTACAACAAGTATGGTTCTGTATTTGTATCAATATGCAAATTATCTTAAATAAAAATATAGAAATAGTTTACATTTCAATCAATGTACAAGAATCCATAACAGTGCAATTTCTCTAAGGCTGATATTTTACTAAATTAGTTTACTAGTATATACATTAATCTACCTTAATATCCTATATCTATCCATTCTCCTTTTTCTTAAGGGGAATAGTGAGTCCAATGTTTTCTTCCACCTCCAACCCTAAAACCATTATCCATAACCCTGAGAATCACGAAACTTTTGAGGAAAAGGGACATTGTTTTCTTAGAATTGCTTCCCGCTGTTCAGGAGGCGATGGTATCTCTGTGGGATTCTGTGAGAAAGCTCAGATGGTTAAGTCTCAGCTGGACTAACTCTAGATTCTGCAGCCAGTCTCAGAGTGATGGGTGAGGTTGTATAAGATTCTGGCTAGAAGTGTAGTATGATGAGCCATCTTATTATGGAATTATTTTGGATAATTTTCAGTCCAAGGTTGATCACTGAGTGTTGTTTGTGAGTACCATGGCATCATTCTGGACTGGGTAGAGTTGTTGTGGGGCCCCATCTTCCTTCTGGACACTTCAGCTATTGGAAAAGACCCATTTTTTACTGTGGAAAACTTGAACATTATTAATATCAAAATGGAAAGTTTGGATTTAAAGATGACATAACATGTAAGAAAGGATTCCAGTTGATCAAGTATAAGCATGGAGAGAAATAGAATCTTGAAGACAATGGTCCCTTTTTATTGGTTTTCTTCTGTCCCACACCAGGCAGCTCTTCTGATATGATACAGAATCTCTTAATTTTTTCTTTTAGCAATATGCTTGGGTTTAGAGGAGGGAGCCAAATTCCAACTTCAAAGCCAGCTTGATATATAATTGAATAGGAATTATAGCTTTTCTAGAGTTAAAGAGATATAGATGTTAAGCAGTGAGATAGTACCATGTGTAAATTGGTACCAATAGATTCTTTCTTTTGGCTGTGGACGTCTGGATATCCAAGATCTTATGATTTCTGGAAGATGGGTATTTCTATTATCCTGGAAAGACAAAAACAGAACCCTGCCCCAACCCTTGTTTGTTAAATTTTTCTTACAACTTGTAGAGATGTCACATCAGTGGATGAGCCTTCACTTTTCCTCATCAAGGGGTTTCTCCTGTTCTAATCAAGTTTTTATTAATTTGGTTGATATCCGTAGCTTTTCCTCTCCTGCAGAAACAAAAGCAAAATCCCTTCCCCAATGTAAGATGTATCCTGGTTTCTATTCTGAGGTCAACACATCTTTGAAATAAACCGGTTGGTTTAGCTCAGGAGTTTTGTCTTTCATCCAATGTCTCTCCGCAGCTGTTGTCCCTTTCTCATCAGCACTGAGAAAACCCAAGGTTAATAAAGCATTATGCAATCTATTTCTAGGAGTCATTGTTACCTGTTGCTGTTTATTTAGCATATCCTTTAAAGTTCAATTGGATCCTTCTATGACTGCTTGGTCTGTGGGATTGTGTGGTATACCTGTAACATGCTTTATATTGTAATAAGCAAAGAACAGTCTCATTTTATTGGAGACATATGCTAGGGCACTGTCTGTCTTAATTTGTACAGGTATTCCCATGATGGCCATAACTTCTAATAGGTGTGTAATCACAGAATCAGCCTTTTCAGAACTCATAGGAGTTGCCCATTGAAATTATGAATAAGGTATCAATGGTATGGTATACATACTTTAATCTTCCAAATTCTGTGAAATAAAACACATACATCTGCCAAATTTCATTTCTTTGTATACCTTTAGGATTACTTCCTGCGGTAATGGAGTTTGGTTATAGAAGGAACAAATAGAACATTTTTTTTTACAATATCATTGGCTTGTTGTCAAGTGGTGGAGAAATCCTTCTTCAAAATCTTTGCTATTTACATGGTGTTTCTTATGAAATTCTGAGGCTTCTAGCATGTTACCTATTAGTAACTTATTATTCTCATCATTACCTTGTGCTAGAGGTCCTGGCATACTCATATGGGATCTGATATATGTTATATATTTCTGATAATTATTTCTGATGATTAACTGCAATTGTATGAATTATAATGTTAATTCTGTATTATCAGGAATAAATTCAGCAGTTTCAATATATAAGACAACTCTCTCTGCATATTGAGAGTCAGTAGCTATATTGAGGGGTTCTATGAAGTCCATCAATATGATCAGAATGGCATACAGTTCTGCTTTTTGTACAGAGTTGTATGGACTTTGAACCTCTTTACTTAAGTCTCCTGGTTTGTATCCTGCTTTCCCTGATTTATTTGCATCAGTATAGAATGTGAGGACTCCAGAAATTGGCTTTTGTTGTACAATGAGAGGAAGGACCCATTCAGTCATCTTTTCAAATTCTATTCTCTTGCTTTTGGCATAATGGTTGTTAATCTCTCCCAAAAATTCACTGCAAGCTCTCTGCCAGTATTCATTATCTTTCCATAGTGAGTAAATTTCCTCATTGGTTAAATGTACAATTTCTGCTGGGTTCATTCCTGTGAACTGGTGAAGTCTTAATTTTCCTTTTGAATCAAATCAGAGATCTTTTCTATATAAGTCTTTAGCTTATTACTTAGTTTATGTGGTAGAAATATCCATTCCAGTGTCCCTCTGCTCAGGGCTGGAGAGATGGCTCAGAGGTTAAGATCAAAGGCTGTTCTTCCAGAGGTCCTGAGTTCAAATCCCAGCAACCACATGATCGCTCACAGCCATCTATGATGAGATCTGGTGCCATCTCCTGGCATGCAGGCATACATGGAGGCAGAATGTTGTTATGTAATAAATAAATAAATAAATAAATAAATAAATAAATAAATAAATAAATAAATGAATGAATGAATGAATAAATGAATAAATAAATAAACAACAACAACAAACTTCCCTATGCATCAAAATACCTATGGGGGAATGTCTGGAGGAGAGTATGACCAGAATACATTTAAGTTCTGGATTCATACAATCCACATGCACTTCTCATATTGTCTTTTCCACTGGAGCCAATTCCTTCTCACCTTCGGCTGATAATTCTCTTGGACTATTTCATTCTTTGTCCCCTTCTAGAGTATTAGCCAAATTTTGTAGTCCATCTTTGGGTATTCCTGTGATACCCAGTAAACTGGAAATGCTTCCTATTGATTTTTGAAAATCAATAAGAGTCTGCAATTTATCTCCCCTGAGTTGTACCTTTTGGGGTCTAATTTCTGTAGCTCTATCTTATATCATAATTAATTAATAGAATTTCCTCTTTGTATTTTTCAGAAGCAATTTGTAGTCCCCAGTGAAGAAAAACTTTTTTTTTTACTTCTTCAAAATGCTTTCTAATGTACCTAACTTTGGATCAGCAAATAAGATATCATCCATATATTGATAAATTATGGATTGTGAAAATTTTACATGAATTATCTCCAATAATTTTTGTATAAAATACGGGCACAGTATAAAATACTGGCTGTTTAACTTTCCCTGTGGAAGGACCTTCCATTGATATCTGTTGACTGGCTGAGAATTGTTATGATTAGGTACTGTGAAGGCAAATTTTCCTTGTAAAGGTATGGTAAAGAAACAGTCTTTTAAATCAGTAACTATTATAGGCCATTCTTTGGGTAACAGAAAGGGCAAGATGATTCCCGTATGTAGGAAGCCCATAGGCTGAATTACTTTATTAATAGTTCTCAGGTCCGTCAGTATTCTCTAATTACCAGACTTTTTTCTAATAACAAATACAGGAGAATTCCAAGGGATTGTAGGTTCTTCAATATGTTAAGCATTTAACTGCTCTTGAAGCGGCTGTTCTAAAGCTTGTAGCTTCTCTTTTATCAAAGGCCACTGTCCAACCCAGACAGTTTTATCAATTAGCCATTTTAAAGGTAGGGCTGTTGGTACTTCTGAGAGTTCAAAAGCGGTTGTGCTCTGTTTATATACAGTTGGAACAGTTGGTGCTGCTTTTATAGCATGCTATGATATTATTCCTAGAAACATGCATTGATCTGTATTCCTTTTCTGAGATTTAAAACATTTTAATCTGGGTATTCCACTGCTGTAATAGATCTCAGCCACATATGGCATTTGCCACATATGGCTTCAGCCTTCCTCTCTGTCCTTCTGGCCCTATGCATTCAACCCATCTTGAACTCTGTTTTATCTGAGATAGGGTTCCAATCCCTAGAAACTGGACACTTACCTCTTGAAGAGGCCAATTCAGATGCCATGATTCTGGTGTAATTATAGTCACATCTGTACCTGTGTCTACCAGGCCTTCCAGAATAATGCCATTAATTTGAATTCTATACTTTGGTCTTTGTTCATTTGTGGAAGTCTGCCAAAATATTCAATTTTCTGTATTCTTTGAAACTTTTGATTCATCTATCAGAGCTGTTCTACCATCCAGTGCAGTATCGTTCTTTACATTATACACTAGGCTATTTAATTGTCCTGAAGAAGAATTTCCTCCACAGTGGTTGGAAATGTTTGGACCATGTTAGATTTTGGGGCCTGCAAGAAGCCCTGTGAAGTTTTTCCCACCAGTAAAGGGTTGCCTCATATATCTATTACTGATCTGCACTCATTTGTCCAATGTTGGCCTTTGCTGCATCTTCTACATAATCCAGAAGGTTGGGGTTTCCTGTTTGAATTATTTCTAGAAGTATTATTTCTAGGAGCACCTTATGTATTGTTTTTACTTATATGACCTGGTATACCACAGTTAAAGCATTTGAAACCCCAGGGACTTCTTACATCTCTGGAAATTGCCTCTCCTATCCAAACCACATTACTATGGTTAAGAGACTCAACTTCATTAGTATACTGAATTTATTCTTCCAAAGGAGCTGATCTGACATTTAATGGCATAAGTATTCTTTTGCATTTTGTATTAGCGTTGTCAAATGGCAAGGACTCCGTTAATACTTGTCTTAATCCTCTATCTGACACACCATTTGTTATAGCTTTGGTCAGCCTTTGTAAAAAATCAATGAAAGATTCTTGTTGCCCTTGTAGTATATTTGTGTATACCTCGGTTAGTTTTCCTGATTCTGGATTTTTTCCCCAAGCATTTAGAGCTGCTGTAGGGGATAGTGATATTGTATGCTCATCATAATTGTACATTTCTATCAGCAAAACCTCCCTCAATAATAATTATATCTTGGGATCTCTCAAAACCTGTGATCCTACCCTGGTGTTCCAGGTTTCTAGCCTTCTCTCTCAACCAGCTTTTCCATTTGATCTGCAGCTGAAATGAACTAATCCAGTCATATGATATGATTCTATTTGAGGTAGACCATGAATTTGACATTTGTCTTACATAGGTTGAGTGTAGGCCATACATGACTACTGCTTCCTTCATATTAAAAAAATCTCATTGGAATAGGTTGTAATTTATATTACACATATGACTCAGGGTGTCTATTATCTGCTGGCCTCTCATGGATGATGACAGGATAAGCCATTGTATGAGAGCCATCTGGAGATGTTACAACCTGTATAGTTTTGCTCTTCTGCTTATTAGGTCCCTTGTTATTTTTACTTAGAGTTTCTTCTATGGCTTGCAGACTAGGGTCTGTTGCAGTGAATGAACCTCCTCTGTTGTAAGAGATTCTAGAGATTTCATGGAATTATGCAACCTTTTATGTTCTTCTAAAACTAATGATTCTATAGACTTTATTAGTTAATGATAATCTCTCTTATTTATAAAGTATTTGAATAGTGATAACTTCATCCTGGAGAGTTATTGTTCTCTTCATTAAGTATTTGTATTTATTATTAATAAAATCAAATCTGTACAGTTATTATTAATGGACTGAAGGCTTTGTAGTAAGTTGGCAGATTCCAAACCTAGGGGCCTGTTATGTAGGTCTTTATTAGTACCTTGTAAATCCTGGTTAGCAGACTCCAGAGAAAGAATCTTTTTATCTAAGTCTTCATTGTTATCTTGTAAAGCTTGTATCAGTCCCAATAATGACTCATCTTTGTTGTTGTTATTATTATTAAACCAGTTTTTCAATGCTTATGTGAATTATTATGGTAAATACCAGAATGGTGCATACTAAATATGCCCCAGGAAGGTTGTATATTTCCCATAAAATTTCATCCATAATACAAGCAAAAGGTTCTTAAATCCTTGTGAAGTAATATTTTCCACCATGTTTTGAGAACTATTCAAAATTTGTAAAGAAAATTTTTATTAATTTGCTTATTTATCAATCAGTTTTAAAGTGTAAAATTATTGAATGCTCTTACCTGCTTGTGTTTTCGTCCTTGCAATGATTTTTTGGTATAGTAGTGCAGTTCGGTCAGCAAGTGTTGCCAGTGTAATGCTAAAGCAGGTCCCACTGAAGACTGCCATGTTTTTCTTAAGAGTTGTGGCCATGGGTTGAACTCAGTGGCTCACTCCATGGATATAACTGGATACACAGCTGCTCTTCAGTGCTGTGGATGTAACCCAACCAACCATGAAAGCCCTCTTTTGCACTGGTGCTGGGCGGCTTCTGCAGCAGCCTAGTGAGGCCTGAGGCACAGCATGGATTGGGTGAGGGGCTAGGGTTGGGGGCTCTCCCCAGTAGGTGAGCCAGGGCCACAAAAGTGCCTTTGATGGGGTGGGTCACTCGTGGCTAGGGGTGGTCACTGGGGCAGCTCTGGGCTGGCAGGTGGGTCAATCGCAGCAGCAGCTGCCACAGCCCAGAGCCCCTCTCATTGCCTGTGAGCAGCCATGGGGGCAGCACCCTCGGGGAGCTGGCCAGGCAGTGGGCCTCGTGCCTACTTGTCATCTCTTCTAACTGGGCAGCCTGTGAGTGGCTGCACCTCCCACTCTAGCAGTGGGCTGCGGATGGGGTGGCTCTTCTCACACTATCACTCACTAGGTAAACCCAGTGGCAGTGCTGTAACTGGTGCCAGAATTCTGCCCTCACTCCAGCTACATGGCTGCAAATGCACAGTTCAGGAGTTAAGCAAGAGGTCTTGTGTCTTACATTATCAGTGTGCACTGGTGACTACATGCAAGCTTTGTGGTCATGCAGTTAGCACGGGTGTGGTGTAGTTCCATACTGGGAGCCCCTAAAAAGCCAGATGCAGACCTCACCCTCTCTCTCTCTGCTCCCCTCCCCCCCACCATCTTTCTCTCTCTGCCTGGCTCAAAGCCTGGCTCTCCTCTCTCCCCTTTTCCCTTTCCCTTCTAATAAAGCTCTGAAAACTAATACTAGGTTCTGTCATGACCATGATCTTTCCATGTGGTAACCAGCACTGCCACTAGCTCAGTAACCAGCGCCTCCACCAGTGCCTTTTTATCATCCTTTCACTGGTGTCATGACTTGCCTCATGCCAGACCCCCAGGGAGTCCTCAGGCTGTGTTGGCACTGACTCACTTTCTCTTGATGAAGAGGTCAATGCTGTCAGATGCGCAAGGGGTCCTCCTGCTGTGTACACTCCCAGCCCTTACTCCTCTCTTGATGAAGCAGGGAGTAACCCGTGCTGATTCATAGATCCTTCTCCAATCTTGGGGATGCCTGGGACTGGAGTCTGATCCCATTTTGTCATTTTAATTTTTTTATTTTTCTCTCTCAGCACTGCAGCCATAGTACATAGTGGCAGATACCAGTAAATTTGGCCATTTCAACCCTGATATTTTTCTCGGGAATTATCTGACTTCTGCCTGCAAGCAGACAAATGAAAAGAGTTACCTTATCCCCAAGCTTTCTACCAAAGCTCTGAGCTCTTTTCCCTTTCCAGTTCTGATTCTTTCTCTGCCATGTGCAACCACCTATGTCTATCTGACTTCTGCTCTCCAGTATTGGGTGGGCCACTTCTGCCCAACCCTGGCTCGCACCTTAACTTACCTTAACTCCTCCCACTTGTTCTCAAGCTTCCCTGAGAAAGAAGCACAGATGGGTCTGAAAATGGGCTAGGATCCATGCAAATATGTTTACAGTAATCAGAATGGCTCTTTAGCCAGAGGTCAGTTTGACACCCTGTCTCCTGGCAGGCCTTGCTAAAGCTGTCCTCAAGCCAGCAGACATCAAGGAAAAAAATATCCAAGACACAGAATAAAATCTGTCTCTTGTCTCCCAGACCTCCCTGACATAAGGGCTAAAATGTAAGCATCTGGAGAGCAAGGCTCCTGACCCCACAGGCAGAAGTTTCAGCTGTGGCAAGGGAGATTAAAAAAAAAAAAAAAAAAAAAAAAGCCTGAGAACAGAATTGCCAAGGGCTGACACAAAGCCATTAGGTCCCTGTTTTAAGTACGGGGGGGGGGGGGGGGTGGGGTGAGACACACCAGGCTAGTGCATGCCCTGCCAGGCCATCAACTGAGCCTTGTTCAAAGTGCCGCCTAGAAAGACAACCCGTCAACTGACTGCACCCAGGCACCAAAGGGCATGGGAGCATCAAGCTAAGACCTCCAGCAGACCTAGGCTCAATCACAGGCTTGTTTGCAGGGAACCCAGAACACAGCATGGAAGCGATCCATTTCTTTCCTTCTGGACACCAGAGCCACTGACCCAGTGTTGGGAGTTCTGGGGTCTCAACTCTCCTTGTTTCCCTATTGTTGGGGTAGGGGGACAGCCTTACCCCTCCTCCCCAGACTTAATTGTCCTTTCAGGGGTACTTAATGGGAAGAGATTTTCCAGGTAAGGTAGGAGCTTTCATTTCATTGCTCCCGCCATGGGCCTCACTCCAGACCGATCAGCAGTGCCTCTTCTCCTCATGCACAGGGATACAGACAGGGCCCTGACCTCTGCCTTGTCCCTAATTCCAAAAGAAATAAGTTCTCACCCCACAAGCTTCTCTCTTCCCAGTTCCCTCTTCTAATTAACTGCTTAGGTAATGGTTACAGGACCACCACAGAACCGAAGTCCAGAGATCATCAAGTAAGAAACTGTAACAGCTAATAGGTATTTACACCCCCAGACCCCAAAGTGTCTGGGCTCTACAAAAACAGACTTTAATATAACCATCTACTAATGTTAAATGCTCTCAACAATTGATCACCTGTGTCTCCTGAATGCTAAACTACTAAAGGAAACAGGTGCCTTAAAAAAAATCTACCTCTGATAAAGCTTATCTCAGGTAAAAATTAAAAACATGTTCCAATCTCTCTGTCTCTCTCTCATTAACACTAACCAAGACAAGCAGAGTACTAAACACCACAATGGTCACTAACTTCCTTGTGGATGCTTCTTAATATGTTCAAAAATTTTCCCAAGCTCCAGAAACCAGTTTAAATCCATCTGGACAGGTCGGATCTACTTCAGATAAGTGACAAACACAAACTCCCTTCCTCTGGGGACATTCCAAATAAAACCAAAAAAATAATGATTATTTTTTCCTAAGCTTTTTCTGTCTCACCAGTATCCTGTCAGCCAAAGAGTTCCGAGCCAGAAAGGATGGACAGCTCTGAGGCAGCAGGACAGCCCACCATCCCAGGATGCCTAACCCCCTAAGAGCCAACTGACGCCCACCAAGTTAGCTGGAAGCAGTTTTTCTGGGAGAAATGATGCCCCTATTCTTTTTCACTCACTTTTTATAATAAGCAAAAAATCTAGAATGTTAAAATTCTGCCCTCACTCCAGCTACATAACTACACATGCGCAGTTCAGGAGTTAAACAAGAGCTTTTGCATCTTACATCATCAGTATGTGCTGGTGACTCCGTGTGAGTGGTGTGGTCACACAGTCAGCACATGTGTGGTGTAGTTCTGTACTGGGAGCCCTTAAAAAGCTGGATGGAGATCCCACCCTCTCTCTTTGCTCTTTGCTCTGCTCCTCACCACCATCATCTTTCTCTCTCTGCCCTCCACAGTGCTTTCCTCTCCAGGCCTGGCTCTCTCTCTCTCCTCCCCACTCCCCTCCTAATAAAGCTCTGAAAACCAATACTGGGTTCTGTTGTGACTGTGACCTTTCCACGTGGTAACCAGTGCTAACATCAGCGCCTCATGCTACAATCAGCACCATCCTTTCACCAGTGAGTCGGAAGGAGGGAAAGGAGTAGTACCCATTCATTTGAGAAGTGCTGGGTCCCCAGGAGGTACAGGAATTTGCCTCATGTGGGTGCCAGATATAGTGGCAATTAACAAGGCAATTTCACATAGTTTATTGGGTAATTAAAAGAGGTTTATTTCAGGATAACTTACAACCAATAAAGGATTGGTTACAGGATCTAGGAGAAGTGAGGTACAGTCCAGCATGGTTCTCTGGAGAACTCTGACTTGGTATGCAGACCAGCATCTAGGATGATGAAGAGCCAAGAGAACCAGCACATATGCATGTCTTAAAGGGTCTCATCTCGGCCACACCACAGGGGCAGGTCATAGGCAGGTGTGGCAGTGCTACAAGGTCAAAGCTGGAACAGCTACCCACTACACTCTGGCTGTCCTGGAACTCACTCTGTAGACCAGGCTGGCCTTGAACTCACAGAGATCTGCCTGCCTCTGCCTCCCAAGTGCTGGGATTAAAGGCATGTACCACCATCACCTGGCGGTATCTTTTTTCAACATGGCATATTCATCTTGTTTCTTTCCATGTTTCCATGTTTCCATGTCTACCTTCTCCTACCCCACACTGTCTTTTTGTCCATAAGTCCCACCTAACCTTTCCTGTCTAGCTATTGGCCAGTCAGCTCTTTACTAACTAATGATAGTAATACATATTCACAGTGCATCAAAAGGTTGTTTCACAGCAGTATTTGTATACCACATTTCCTTTTTCCATTCATCTTCAAAGGACACCTTAGTTGATTTTCTATTGTGGTATATTGGTTTTATATATATATATATATAAATTAGTGGGTGGGAGGGATCAATATCTCCATCTAAATTTTTGAGGACCCACCATATTGTTTACTGTGATAACTGCACCAAATTACACTCGCCACCAGTGTGTGAGACTTCTCCCTCCTCTGCATTCTTACCAGCATCTGTTATCTTTGGCCTTATTGATAACAAATGTTCTGACTGGGTTGAGTTGATATCTCATTGCAGTTCTGACTTGCATTTCCTTAATGACTAATGACATTTAAAATCACATTCATGTTGGTCATTTATCTTTTGTTCCAGCAATGTTTCTTCAGTTCATTTGTCTCTTACAAATCTTATTTTTGTTGTGTTGTCTGAGTTGCTTCTATATTTTGGATATTAACTCCTTCCTGGATGCATATTTTGCAGATGCTACTCTTTGCTGACAGAATCCTTCTGTCCATCTTTGCTGTGCAGTCATACCCAAAACTGAATGTCTACCCTGGTGCTCAACGGCATTCCACCATGTTTCCTTCCTTCCTTCCTTCCTTCCTTCCTTCCTTCCTTCCTTCCTTCCTTCCTTCCTTTCTTTTTTCGAGACAGGGTTTCTCTGTGGCTTTGGAGCCTGTCCTGGACTAGCTCTGTAGACCAGGCTGGCCTCAAACTCAGAGATCCGCCTGCCTCTGCTTCACGAGTGCTGGGATTACAGGTGTGCTCCACCACTGCCCGGCCATGTTTTCTTTAGTGCTTTTATTTTCAGGAATGTGAAACATTTTAGGTGCTTTTTATATTTTGTGAATGGTAAGGGTCCTTTCCCCAGTGTATGCTTTGGGTGCCTTTGTCAGAGTCTAATCTGTGTGAGGCAGGTTTACTCTGTGTCTCTTCTGTCCTGTGGGCCTGTGTGTTGGGTTTTATGCAGTGCCAGGCTGCTGTGGCTATAAAACCCTATGTTTGAGGTTGGGTATGTTGCCAGCTCTCTTCTTTTTGCTTTGTTGCCTTGGCTAGCTTGGGTCCTTTGTGGTTCTTATATTGATTGGCAATATAAACCTAGACATACTGATTATTCAACATGGCTTTTTCTGAAGTCTTTCATTGACCCAAACCAATGATTTGGCTTTACAATAACTGTAAGGCCAGAGGAGGCTGGGTAGGGAGGAGATAAGCAGGGATATTGACATTAAATACCAGCATCAAAAGGATATAGCTCCTTTTTATTTTATTTTTTAAAAAAACCTCTTCCTTCAAGGACAACACATGTAATGCCCAGTATTTGTTGGGTGCATTCCTGTGAGCAAAGTCCTGTGTCCAACAGACTAGTGCTCCCTGAGCCGTTTTCCTGGGCTCTGCCATATGAGCAGCTGGAAGAACACAGCCTTTTTATGCTTCCTATTGTGGGGGTTCTGCTGCCACTGGGCGGTGTGATATTTTGAATGAATTCTGATGCTCCAGAAACTGCCAATAAAATCTGCCTTGAATCAGAGGGTGGCGCTACCTACTACCTGACCAAAATTAACCAAAGTGGTTTTGGAGGACTAAAGACAGAAAGAGAGACACAGGAAGTAGTAGGGCATGGCTTAGAGAGGATTTAGGCCTTTTTCCATTGAGGAACAAGAAAGAGGAATTCACTGGTCATTTCTTTGCTACTTCTCTGATCATTCAGGTTCTTACCCCATATCTGATTCCCCAGTTTTTATTGATAAAGAATAATTAAATAAATGCTTCAACTGGGCCTCTATGGTAAGTGAGCATTCACACTTGTTCTTTCTACACATCCTGACAAAAGAGTGTTAGGGTTCAGAGTATGCAAGCTTCTCAGGGTCCTCACCTTGTCATCACAGACTCTGCCTGCAAACTCCATCCCTCCCTCACAGCTCTGCTGAGAACGGGCTCCTTGCTGTCAGGTTATAAAGGAGATAGTTGCATAAATTCTGATACATGGAACAAAATTAGCTGTCATTGAAGTCATTTCTGCTACCATCATGCAGAGGATCAGTTCATGAGATGCCAAAAGGTGATTAAGTTCAAAAGCAGGTCTTGGTTTGAAATTTGGGAGTTTGACCCCAAGTAGTTAATTTTAGGCCTATTTAGCACAATTTACTGATAATTAACTTAGTCTTGTTTGTACAATAAAGTTTAAGATGTGACTATATCAAAACTCTTTGTAAAGTACATATGATATTTTCCATAAAAATGGACAAGCTCATAATAGGGGTCTAAGGGAGAATCCAGTGTGGTCTTGGCCACACAGATGGTGCAGAGGTCCCCAGATTGTTAATCACATCTGCTCCCAGCCTTCTGCACGGGTAACAGGTTATGCACCTCTCCCTTTGAAGGAACAAGCACAGGTTTTTAATATTCCTGGTTTCCCCAGTGCTTATTTGTGAGCAAAACAACCTCCATACTTCCCAGAACCTTGAGGCAGGAAAATCCAGGTCACCTACTGAAGGCTGGTTTCCCTCTTGTAGGGAAGGGTATAGCATCCCCCCAATATCAGATTGGGTTAACAGCTGTTTTCCAGATGGCTCTGAGAGGAGTATGTTCAAGGAAGGCAAGCAATGAGGAAGTACAGACAGATTTTTCTTGTGTGTGGGAGGGGTGCAGCGACACCAAGGGTCCTTCACAGCAGGTACCTAGACTAGACTCATTCCTCCAGCATTTCTACTGACTCACTGTTGCCACCTGGCTAGGGACGAGACATCTGCACTTGGCATGTGCCCAAGCTTCAGCAAGACAGCTGGGTGTGACGTGTGATTTTTTTTTCAGAGGCAATTCCCTTCTGGATCCCAAGACACACTGTCCCTGGGCACCAGGCTGGGGCTCCTTTCTCTCATGAGGTTAGGGGACATCATAAGTTATTCTTGGAAGAAACGGACTCTTCCCGCCTCGTTCTTTTCCTTGAGGGCTTGGAGCAGATCTTTTCTTGGCTTAAAATGCCCCTTAAGCCCTGTGGCCACTGAGCTCTCTCTGCTGCATTCCATGGCAATCAGTAACATGACGACGGTCACTTCCATTTTTTAAAGTGTTAGGTGTATGGGTTTTATCTGCATACGTCTGTGCACCATGCATGTGCAGTGCCTGTGGAGGCCAGAAGAGGGTGTTGTACCTTCTGGTACTGGAGTCACAAGTGGATATTAGCTGCCATTTGGGTGTCCCTGGAAGAACAGTCGTGCTCAGAACCTTGCCCATAGTCACTTTCTTAGGGGATTATTTGGAGTTTTGACTCATGGGCAGCCCAGGGGATCATCAATTTTAGAATAGATTAGACAAGGTAAAATACAGTAGGTATGGTGGAAGTTTCCAGAATCAGAAGGAATTATCTCCAAGAGGGACAATTTCTCTCATGATCCTTTGTGGAGTCCAGTGCGTGACAAAGGCAGCTGAATGACAGTCCTCTCTGCACACAGTCACAGCTGTGGCCCTTGGGGGACCCACCCTGAAAGGATGCCCACACCCAGTTCCCTAGGTGGTGTTATGGAAGGTGAGATTTTTCATCTGGGTCAAGCTGCTGCTGACAAGGATGGAAGACTCTTGAATACTGGAGCCTCACAGTAGGCTGGGTCCCCAAAACCTCATGTGAAGGACTATGGGAAACCTCTTACTGACTCTCAGGTGAAGGGCAAAAGAACTTTTCTTCAGCCTTGAACACTTCAAAAATGTACTTTTTCTTACCAGCATCCTTTTTTTCTTTTTAAAACTTTATTTATTCATTTTTTGAGACAGGGTATAGCCCTGGTTGACCTGGAACTTGCTATGTAGACTAGGCTGGTCTGCACCACTACTTTGGGTCTTAAAATTTAAAAAAATTTTATTCAATATATTTTGTTCATATTCTTTCCTCTTTCCCACCGCAATGTCAAGTTCTTTTTCTCAAAAAAATTTTTAATTAAACTTAAAAAAGAAAGAAAAACCACCAAACCAAACCAAACCAACCAATCAACCAACCAAAAAACTAAAGCATGAAGACCATTTTGTGTTGGCTTATCTGTCTTAGAGTTTCTGTTGCTGTGAAGAGACATCATGACCCTGGCAACTCCTGTAAAGGAAAGCATTTAATTGGGGCTGGCTTACAGTTCAGAGGGTTAATCAATTGTCTTCATGGCAAGAAGCATGGCAGCATACAAGCAGACATGGTAACAGAGAAGGAGCTGAGAGTTCTACATTTTCATCCACAGGCAGCAGGAGACTGTATCACACTGGGCAGAGCTAGAACATATAAAACCTCAGAGCTCACCCCCACTTCCTCCAACGAGGCCATATCGCCTAATAATGCCAAGCTTTCAAACACATGAGTCTGTGAGAGCCTTACTTATTCAAACCACCACAGCTTACTACTCTTGAACTGAGGCCTGCCCTAGAGTGTAGCTGATACATCCAGAGTCACTCCATTGGAAAAACTGATGTCCCCCTCTCAGAAGGTATCATTGCAAAGAGCTGTTTGTTTAGAGGTGGGATTTCATGCCCACTTCCACTTCTCTGTGACTTGAAATTGTGAAGGTCTTGTGTATGTTGTCACAGTCTCTGTGAGTCCATATGGGTAGCAGTCCTGCTGTGGCTGGAGAACACTGATTCCTTGGAGTCACCCACCATCTCAGGCTTTACAACCTTTCTGCTTCCTCTTCTGTGTAGGTCCCCGAGCCTTAGCAGGGAGTGTGATAAAGACATCTCATTTAGGGTTAAGTGCTCTGACATTTCAGCCTTTTGTTGATTATTATAATAATCTTAGAGGTGATGTAATCTCTTCTGCAACTGCTTCTCAGTTCAAATTAGGACACTCTTGTCAGTGCCCAGCAAAGCTGTCATGCTAGTCAAAGGCTTGGAGTGGGGAAGGGAGTCAGGTAATAGCAGGGGACATCTTGTTTGCTGCCCAGGCTCTGCAGGACCACCTGAGGCTACTGAAATATTGGCCACTTTGGAGCATTCTAGAATACTGGTTCAAAGCAGGGGCTCGAGCTGGTAGGTGATTGAAGATTTGAGGAAAGTCTGTCATAATCATGTGATTTACTGACTATCAGATAATTTTGCTGTTTGTTTTCTAAAGTAACCTGAAAGGATGGAGGATAATCATTATTATAAAGAGTATAGAGATCAGGAGTTGCAAGAGCCAGGGCCCCCAGGGAAACAAAATGAGAATTCTACAATAGTGATGGCCCCTGGAGGCCACTGAGTTGTTGACAGCACATGTTAGTCTTTAATCCTTTTTCCCACCTAGATGGACTGGTTTGTATTGTCCTTTTAGCAAGTCCAGGGCTCCCTGGTTCTGCAGAACCACCTGGGGTTGGCATGTTGCAAATGATTTTGGAGCAATTTTTAGGCCACAGCTGTTTCCCAGATGGAATTTGTAAGTTGAGTAGGAATCTGTTGGAGCACATTGAGACTAGTGACAGATGGTAAGTTACGGAGCTTAGAGGAAAATCTTAGAGGTGTACACTTGAAACTTCTAGACTTGTGGTCTTGGTAGTTGGCATGGTGGTGGAAGGAGTCCTCGGATCAGGGGAAGGAGACAGCTCACTGTTGGGGATAGACAGTAGATGGGAAAGCTTAAACTGTTGATGACAGCAGTGCTTATCTGGAATTGTTTGACCTGTGACAGGTGGATCCAAATCACAACTCCCAAGCTTACATGAATTTTTTAAAAGTTTACAAAAAGAGATGAAAGTTTTAGATATATATTAGCGTGACACTGTTTATAATCTGCACTGAAATCCTCATTTTAGAAAAAGCAGTTAACAGTGTCTATATACAGCTGGAGTAGACATAGGCCTTTGAGCCACACCAAAACCTTGAGGACCCAAAAGGATGGTTCTGGGTTAAAAGCATGGACGCTCTTTCCTCTGTCCAGAAGGCAGGATATATATGTACAGATTGAACAGAGATGTTTTTAGTGCAATATTTAGGAAATAAAAATAAAAATAAAAAGATTAGATTAATAGCTTATCAGAACTCTATTGATTAATATGTTAAAATTCTGAACTTTTGAGGCCTTAACATCATGTATCATCTTTAAATCTCATTCTTTACATACCTTAAATCACTTCCTCAGACCTTTACAGCTTGTAAAAATCATTAAATCACTTCTTAGACCCTCACAACTTACATAAGCTCATATCCTCAGACCTTTACAACTTGGATTTATACAACTTAAATAATTTCCTCACTTACACAAACTTTAAACCATTTGCCCCCATCCAGTTATTTACCACAAGACATAAGTGATTGATTATTGAGAGCAGTCAATGAAAAGCACATTCTTTTAAATAAAGAAATAGTAAAAAGTTAGTTGAGTTGGTTTTGTGAGTTTATCTCTTTCAGTGTGAAGCCTGCGAGTCTGAGTTTCTCAGCAGGAGACCTAGTAGCTCTGGAAAAGGCAAGACCTGATTTTACATATGAAATGGCATCTGCAGCTTTGGGGAGGAGCTGGTATGCTTGCGGCTACAAAACTGGCTACAGTTAGCCTCAACAACTTCAGAGATCTGAGGATAAATTCGAACAAGTATAATCCAAATGGACTCTGTACCAATTAAAATGACAGAGACTTACCCACTACTTGGATGGCTAGCCTGGGCTCCTCAATGGCAATCTTGTTGGCTTTTTTTTTTCAAGGGAGGGAGCTGAGGACATCAGTCTTTGGCTTCATACAGGGTAGCATTAAGTCTTCAGATGCCAGACCTAGAAGGTCTGAGAGACTTCTCTGTGGAGGAGGAACTTGGGAAAACTGACCTACCTTGGCAAGGCGAGTCAGTCAGTCAAACAAACAATGTCCATAGTTTGGGCAACTCTCTAGCAGCAGATAAGGTATGGGGCAGCTCTTTGTCCAGTGGTTAGCATTACCACAATACAGGCAGAGTCTTCTTTGGAGACAGCCTCAGCTACTGCTACCAGAGGCTGGTATTTTGTTTATCAAGGAAGCCTTTTCATTAAATACTTCAAATGCCATATTCATCAGATCACTCTGAGGGGCTTGAGGGTCATCATCTAATCTATTATGTATACCTGATTTTAAAAAAACTTAACTGTAGCTAGAATTTTCTCTTTGTAGTTAGAGTTTTCCTGCCTGGCCCACAGTCAGGACAAATCTCTCTTACCCGTCAGTCCCACAGCAGCTCAGATCCAACTAAGTAAACACACAGAGACTTATATTGCTTATAAACTGTATGGCCATGGCACGCTTCTTGCTATCTAGTTCTTCTATCTTAAATTAACCCATTTCTATTAGTCTAAGGGTTGTCATGTGGATTGTGGCTTACTGGGACCTAACATGTCACTTGTCATGTTGGAGGCTGGCAGCGTCTCTCCGCCTCAGCCTTCCACTTCCCAGAATTCTCCTCTCTGCTTGTCCCACCTATACTTCCTGCCTGGCTACTGGCCAATCAGTGTTTTATTTATTAATCACTCAGAGCAACACATTTAACATACAGAACATCCCACAACACTTCCCCATTTCTTTTTTTTTTCAAAAAGGAAGGTTTTAACTTTGACATAGTAAAATTACAGATAACAAAACAATTATCAAGCAAGAATTATAGTTACAATATGTAGTCTATTTATAATAACTAGTCTATTTGGCAAAATTAAATAAGATATCCTATCTATCTTATATTTGTGAGTCTAAGGTTTCATATCTAACTTAACTTTCATCATCACTAAGGAAAATTATACCTATCTAGTCTTCAACCACATCAAAGTCCTCAGAAGGATAGAATACTACCTGAGAACCAGGAGAAGGACGCAAGCTCTTGTGACAGTAGACAGAGACAGCTGGCAGCCTGGACAGTCATTCAAAGTTCTTCTGTAAAGTTGGGGCATCTGTCTTCAGTCCACAGTCCTAGAGTCTCTTGGTCACTTTTCTCAGTGTCCTGTAGAATGTCTGGCAGTTTCCTCTGCAAAGCAGGAACCCAAAGGACCATTTTGCCAACAAAGTTCAGTGGTCACCTTTCTATTGGTCCTGCATGTCCAGTCGATCAAGCAGTCCAGGATCAAGCAGTCCAGGCAAGAACAGTTTCTTGTCCAAATGGCTATTTTTGCCAAGGTGAATATAAACTCTATATAGAGTGTCTTCAATGCCCATCCTCCTCTCAGAAATAAATCAGTGCTGCCAGGAGCAGACATGTCTCACTGTCCAGAAAGTCTAAATTTTAAAAAATATATTAAATGTCATATTCTGTAGGTCTTTGAAGTGTTTGAAGATTACCTAGCTATCTGAAATGTATCTAACTAGAAAACTTAACATGGCTATAAGTTTGACTATCATAGAAGACTATTAATCTGAATTTTTAAATTATCTATTAAAATCTAAATGAGTTACATAAACATAATACCTCAAATAAGAGCAGAAATTTATATACAGTATAACGAAATTAAGTTTAAACTTGTATCAATAAACTAAAAATTATACCAATGTAAAACATTTCAAACAAGTTGTTGCTCTTTAAAAGTAGGTTCATTAATCTACCCTTTCATCCTATCACATCTAAACTATTCCCTTCTTTAGAAAGAGATTGCATTTATAATCAACCTGTTTTAAATAAAAAATATTGGTTTTTCTGTCCCACACCAGAGGGCTCTTCTGATATGGGACAATATGTTTGGGTTTAGAGAAGGAGAGTGAGCCAATTCCATCTCCAAAGCCAGCTTGGTATATTTGGGAATTTGGGCGTAGCTTCTCTTACTACTTCCTGCTGGAGGGGGGTGCTGTATCTTATGGGGACACAAAGAAAATTTTAGAATTATGGAGTAGTCCGTGAGGGTGTATTGTCTGAACCAGTCGCCTTCAAAATTGAAGATTTAATCGAAGATCCTTTAGCATAAACATATAACTGTAAACCACACATACAGTCCAGAGAGACCAGGAGCCTTTCCGGATCCTTTTACAGTGTAAATTTATAGAATATCAGTTTGTTATATGAGTCAGTTTATCCAAATAGCTAAAGTGTAACAAAGTTAGCAAACACAAAGAGGCTGGACATATATCCTCAAATCAGTTTCTGTCAGCCTGAATAGTCCTTAGGAATTTATAAGCCTTCTGTATAAAAAAAAAACCTTATTCATCAAACCTATGCCATCCCTTATCTAAAATGCTTTAGAAGCTTGGTGTTGAACAGTCGGCAAAGAGAGAAGTGCTTAGACATTCATCTCAGATCAGTTTTATAACCTGGGTAGACCACCATAACCTTAGGAGTTGATAAACCTTCACCACACATAAGTTATTCCCTATCTAGAATTTTTATTCTCAGGACAAAAGTCATTATACAAAAATCCATTCTAATCCAAAGTATTTTAAAGACCTG